>NW_024752616.1:102500-130000 GCF_018991925.1 Homarus americanus
TATGGAAAGAAGATGAGGAGAATGAAAAGGAAGATGGGGGAGGTGGAGAAAAAGGAGGAGGAGGAGGAGGAGGAGAAGAAGAAAAGGAGGTGCAGGAAAAGGAAGAGGAAGTAAAGGTAGAGAAGATGAGGAGGAGGAAGAAGGAGAGGAAGAGGTGGAGGAAGAGGAAGAAGTTGACTGGGTGATACTCGGTGATACAGCAAATGTTTGTGTGTGTTTGTGTTGTAGTTGTCTGAGTGTTTGTGCTGCAGTTGTCTGAGTGTTTGTGCTGTAGTTATCTGAGTGTTTGTGCTGTAGTTGTCTGAGTGTTTGTGCTGTAGTTGTCTGAGTGTTTGTGCTGTAGTTATCTGAGTGTTTGTGCTGTAGTTGTCTGAGTGTTTGTGCTGTAGTTGTCTGAGTGTTTGTGCTGTAGTTGTCTGAGTGTTTGTGCTGCAGTTATATGAGTGTTTGTGCTGTAGTTATCTGAGTGTTTGGTAATTTGTAGTTGTCTGGAGTGTTTGTGTTGTAGTTGTCTGAGTGTTTGTGCTGTAGTTGTCTAGTGTTTGTGCTGTAGTTGTCTGAGTGTTTGTGTTGTAGTTGTCTGGTATTTTGTGTTGTAGTTGTCTGAGAGTGTTTGTGCTGTAGTTGTCTGGAGTGTTTGTACCTTAGTTGTCTAGTGTTTGTGTTGTAGTTGTCACAGGTGTTGTCTGAGTGTTTGTGTTGTAGTTGTCCTGAGTGTGTTTATGCTGTAGTTGTCTGAGTGTTTGTGCTGTAGTTGTCTGAGTGTTTGTGCTGTGTAGTTGTCTGAGTGTTTGTGTTGTAGTTGTCTGAGTGTTTGTGTTGTAGTTGTCTGAGTGTTTGTGTTGTAGTTGTCTGAGTGTTTGTGTTGTAGTTGTCTGAGTGTTTTGTGCTGTAGTTGTCCTGAGTGTTTGTGCTGTAGTTGTCTGGTGGTATTTGCTTGTAGTTGTCTGAGTGTTTGTGTTGTAGTTGTCTGAGTGTTTGTGCTGCAGTTATCTGAGTGTTTGTGCTGCAGTTATCTGAGTGTTTGTGTTGTAGTTGTCTGAGTGTTTGTGCTGCAGTTATCTGAGTGTTTGTGCTGTAGTTATCTGAGTGTTTGTGCTGCAGTTGTCTGAGTGTTTGTGCTGTAGTTATCTGAGTGTTTGTGCTGTAGTTGTCTGAGTGTTTGTGCTGTAGTTGTCTGAGTGTTTGTGTTGTAGTTGTCTGAGTGTTTGTGTTGTAGTTGTCTGAGTGTTTGTGTTGTAGTTATCTGAGTGTTTGTGCTGTAGTTATCTGAGTGTTTGTGTTGTAGTTATCTGAGTGTTTGTGCTGTAGTTGTCTGAGTGTTTGTGCTGTAGTTGTCTGAGTGTTTGTGCTGCAGTTATCTGAGTGTTTGTGTTGTAGTTATCTGAGTGTTTGTGCTGTAGTTGTCTGAGTGTTTGTGCTGTAGTTGTCTGAGTGTTTGTGTTGTAGTTGTCTGAGTGTTTGTGCTGTAGTTATCTGAGTGTTTGTGTTGTAGTTGTCTGAGTGTTTGTGCTGCAGTTATCTGAGTGTTTGTGTTTACGTATTATTGATGTCAGGTCAATTACACTTTAAGCCTACTGACACAATCTTATATATATATACGTCATTTATGTATTTTCTTATGTATATTGTGGACGAAGGATTCATATATGTATACCAAGACCTTCCTAATACATATATACATATACATATACTGAAGGTTTGCAAATTGTAAACATCTTCTTGATCTGCCAAATACTTGTCCAATCGTCTCTCGAAGGTTTACCATACGCACAGGCGGGGGGAGTATTTTCTCGCTTGCATCTATGTACGTGATATGGACAGCACCTAGTACGTGTTATATCTACGTACTGTGAGTTCTTTTTAATGCCCTAGTTCTCTACGTACAGTCACCCAAAAAAGTTCTGTCGGGAAACATGAACCCCGAGATTCAGACTCGTGAACCCGAAGTAGTAGACATTATTCTGTCCATAAATGCTTCTGATTCAAGAGTCTGAATCTCGGGGTTCATACCAACCTCCCCACCCTCCCTCCCTTTCCCTGAGTCACCCCAGCACTTGGCCACAGCTCTTAGTATCACGCAAGAGTTAAGAAATTAAGATGCATTAAATATTCAGCCGAGCATGCAGTACCTTGGTGGGGGAAGATTACCTGCCTGGAATTAATGTTGGGAAATATTACCGGAATGTTCAGGTTGTAATAGTGATTGTAATGATGGTAATAATCATAGTAGTAGTAGTAGTAGTAGTAATGATAATAGTATTTAATATTAAGGTAATTAAATGGTGGCGAAGGTGTGGCTATTGGGGGAGGCTGGAGGCCACGTATTAAAAAAAGTAATAATAATAATAGTAGTAATAGTAGTACTAATAACAAAATAATAACAATAATAATAATAATAATAATAATAATAATAATAATAATATAATAGTAATAACAGCAATAACCTACATTAATTAGTTATTACCTTCACTTATAAACCAGTCGCTCACTAATAAGCTTTCTTTATCTTTTTCCCTCATGTAATTTATCACTCTATCAACGATACGGAATAGTGAACGATTTATAGACACGACTTTGGTATTGAGTTACGTAGTAGTAGCCATCGTCCTCAAGGGTTAAGTCATCGTCCTCAAGGGTTAAGTCATCGTCCTCAAGGGTTAAGTCATCGTCCTCAAGGGTTAAGTCATCGTCCTCAAAGGTTAAGTCATCGTCCTCAATGGTTGAGTCATCGTCCTCAAAGGTTAAGTCATCGTCCTCAAAGGTTAAGTCATCGTCCTCAAGGGTTAAGTCATCGTCCTCAAGGGGTTAAGTCATCGTCCTCAAGGGGTTAAGTCATCGTCCTCAAGGGGTTAAGTCATCGTCATCAAGGAGTTAAGTCATCGTCATCAAGGGGTTAAGTCATCGTCCTCAAGGGGTTAAGTCATCGTCCTCAAGGGGTTAAGTCATCGTCCTCAAGGGGTTAAGTCATCGTCATCAAGGAGTTAAGTCATCGTCATCAAGGGGTTAAGTCATCGTACTCAAAGTTAAGTCATCGTCCTCCAAGGTTAAGTCATCGTCCTCAAGGTTAAGTCATCTCGTCCTCAAGGGTCAGATCATCGTCCTCAAGGGGTTAAGTCATCGTCCTCAAGGGTTAAGTCATCGTCCTCAGGGTTAAGTCATCGTCCTCAAGGGTTAAGTCATCGTCCTCAAAGGGGGTCAAGTCATCGTCCTCAATGGTTAAGTCATCATCCTCAAGAGGTTAAGTCATCGTCCTCAAGGTTAGTCATCGTCCTCAAAGGTTAAGTCATCGTCCTCAAGGGTTAAGTCATCGTCCTCAAGGGGTTAAGTCATCGTCCTCAAGGGTTAAGTCATCGTCCTCAAGGGGTTAAGTCATCGTCCTCAAGGGGTTAAGTCATCGTCCTCAGAAGGTGTTGTATAGACTGAACTGCAGTCTCCCTCAAGGGCTTAGCTTAAGTTGGTATGAACTCTCTACTTTATGTTAAACGAGAGAGAGTAAACGAGAAATGTAAAGGAGAGTGAGGCAAGAATAAAAGAGAGAAGAGGAGAGAGAGAGAGAGAGAGAGGGAGGGAGAAGAATAAGAGAGACAGTGAAAGAGAGAGAGAGAGAAGAATAAAAGAGAGAATAATTTTTTTCAGAAGATTATAATTTTCCAAGAGATTATTTCGTAAGTTTTATTTCTTTAGAAGATTTTTCCCTTAGGTATCTTAGAGAGAGAGAGAGAGAGAGAGAGAGAGAGAGAGAGAGAGAGAGTTAGTTACCCAGTACATCTTTGTGCTCCTGAAGGCAATGGTTTAATCTTTTGGTCTTTTCCTGAGCTGCATTACGCTAACAGCCCCTCTCCGATGAGCTCCCCGTCAGCAGCTCTGGGATGAGAAAACCGCAGGATCCACAAGTCATGTAAATAGTGAAGGTTGGGGCCAGAGGGTTTGGCAGGTAACGTGGTAATGCAGGTAACGTGGTAATGCAGGTAACGTGAAGTATCTCTGCTTTCACCACTCTCAAAATTAGTAGGGAGATGAATTATGTGTGTGTGTGTGTGTGTGTGTGTGTGTGTGTGTGTGTGTGTGTGTGTGTGTGTGTGCTTGGCTGGGGGGCTGAGGTGGTTGGTGCTTGCTCTCTGCCTGTGTGTGACTGATAATACCTGTGTGTGTGTGTGTGTGTGTGTGTGTGTGTGTGTGTGTGTGTGTGTGTGTGTGTGTGTGTGTGTGTGTGCTTGGCTGGGGGCTGAGGTGGTTGGTGCTTGCTCTCTGCCTGTGTATGTGACTGATAATACCTGTGTGTGTGTGTGTGTGTGTGTGTGTGTGTGTGTGTGTGTGTGTGTGTGTGTGTGTGTGTGTGTGTGTGTGTGTGTGTGTGGTTGCCTAGAGGGGGTGAGAAGGTTGATGCCCAATATGTCTGTCAGTCTGCATCTGTATGTCTGTTTATGGCTGTTAAGGGGAGGATCTGCAGGCTGGGTGTCTTCTGTCTGTCTGCCTGCACACCCTCCACCACAAACACCTCAGGGCACCTAATATTCACCCTCTCAATACCCAATGATAATGATATTCAATTCTAACTTCACTCCGGGTTCAGACGCTGTTAAACCTGGATAGATATATACAAAGTGGGAAGGATATTTATCAGAAAGTGGGGAGTATATCAGAGAGTGGGGAGAGGATATCAGAGAGTGGGGAGAGTATATGAGAGAGTGGGGAGGATAGCTAATGTTGATATCTTTGTAGAGGTATCAGAAGGTGGGGAGGATATTTATCAGAAAGTGGGGAGTATATCAGAGAGTGGGGAGAGGATATCAGAGAGTGGGGAGGATAACCAATGTTGATATCTTTGCAGAGGTATCAGAAAGTGGGGAGGGTATTTATCAGAAAGTGGGGAGTATATCAGAGTGGGGAGGATAACCAATGTTGATAACCAGAGCCACTGTGTACAATATAGCTCCACATTTATCACCAGTTTAGGATATTGTCTCAGTAACCATCAGTGTAGAAGCCTTAGGAAAGTTATATTAACACCAGGACTTCATTGGTGATAGAACCGTGTTATATTAATACAATTTTCGGGGGATCGGTGGTAGATGCGGTACCGTTCTTGCCTCGCAAGAGAGATGTCACGGGTTCGATTCCCGGGCCGGTGGAAGTTGTTTGGACATACTTCCTAGCCCCCATTAGTCCCTGTTCACCAAGTAGTAAAGTAGGTACCTGGTGTAAGTCGAAAGTTGCGAATTCGTATTCAGGGACAAGTTGTTGGAGCTTCCAATAACTTGATGACATAAGCCACTGACTCTTCAGGCTTCTACGCCCTTAACTCGTGAGACATAAAGGCAAGCATGAACTTAGCATGCTTCCCTGTTGGGCGCTGTAAACGCTTCACCTTACACCAGGATGTAGGGGAGTGCCCAATAAAAAAAACAAATAAATAAATAAAATTTTCATGATAAAGGGAGTCGTTTGTCTGTCTATCTGTCCGTCTGTCTCTGTCTATCTGTCTGTCTATGTCTGTCTGTTAGGGATTTATGGGTAATGTGGATGTAACGCCGTCGGGCAATAAACAGTGAGACTTGATTAGCTCTTTGACCATTGTGTACAGGACAGTCAGTGGGGGGGGGGTCATGGTGTAGGGGGTCATGGTGGGAGGGTGTAGGAGGTCCATCACGTCAGGGGAATATTGTCCATCACGTCAGGGGAATAATGTCCATCACATCAGGGAAATATTGTCCATCACGTCAGGGGAATATTGTCCATCACATCAGGGGAATATTGTCCATCACGTCAGGGGAATATTATCCATCACGTCAGGGGAATAATGTCCATCATCAGATATGTCCATCACGTCAGAATATTGTCCATCACATCAGAAATATTGTCCATCATCAGAATGTCATCATCAGAATTGTCCATCGTCAGGGAATATTGTCCATCACGTCAGGAATATTGTCCATCACGTCAGGAAATATTGTCCATCACATCAGGGAATATTGTCCATCACATCAGGGAATATTGTCCATCACGTCAGGAATATTGTCCATCACGTCAGGAAATATTGTCCATCACATCAGGGAATATTGTCCATCATCAGAATAATGTCCTCGTCAGGAATATTGTCCATCACATCAGAATAATGTCCATCACATCAGAATATTGTCCATCACATCAGAATATTGTCTCACGTCAGAATAATGTCCATCACATCAGGGAATATTGTCCATCACATCAGAATATTGTCCATCACATCAGGGAATATTGTCCATCACATCAGGGAATATTGTCCATCACATCAATTATCATCGTATATTGTCCATCACATCAGATATGTCCATCGTCAGAATATTGTCCATCATCAGGGATATTGTCCATCATCAGGGAATATTATCCATCACATCAGGGAATATGTCCAGATCATCACTATTTCCCTCACTGGGTAAAATATCTCACGTGGCAATATTGACGTTTGTGAAAGAAGGTAACGACTCAGGCTCTGTAAATCGTGAGTTTTCAAGGCGTCTCCGTCATGTTACAGAGTGTGAATAGCCTGTTATATATACATACATACATACATGCATACGTACAGTTTTAGGTAAACATGCACAATTTATATACTGTACATATGCTGGACCACCACACCGTCGGAACATGGAGGACATTCATGTTGATTGTGGAGTCCTCTCATTGGTCTATTTGAATTGCTAATTCATTTGATTGGCTGATTTGAATTTCGGAAGTCTTTGATTGGTAGAATTCAATTTCGTTATTGGAGCTGAATCAAAGGAGCATTTTTTACCTGCCGTCTTTTGATTGTGTTCCGTCCATTGCTTTAATGTATAATACTAATGACAAGCATGCGAGGGTCTATTATGTTTAGAGAGAGAGTAGTGAGAGAGATACATAATCCTCACAGCTTCAAGTTTTGTATTGCATTGGGAAGGTTCTAACGAGGGTTCTGACTTAAAGGTTCTAACGAGGGTTTGACTTAAAGGTTCTAACGAGGGTCTGACTTAAAGGTTCTAACGAGGGTCTACTTAAGGGTTCTAACGAGGTCTGACTTAAAGGTTCTAACGAGGGTTCTGACTTAAAGAGTTCTAACGAGGGCTCTGACTTAAAGGTTCTAACGAGGTCTGACTTAAAGGTTCTAACGAGGTCTGACTAAAGGTTCTAACAGGGTTCTGACTTAAAGGGTCTAACGAGGGTCTGACTTAAAGGTTCTAACGAGGGTCTGACTTAAAGGTTCTAACAGGGTCTGACTTAAAGGTTCTAACGAGGGTCTGACTTAAAGGGTCTAACGAGGTCCTGACTAAAGGTTCTAAGAGGTCTGACTTAAAGGTTCTAACGAGGGTCTGACTTAAAAGGTTCTAACGAGGGTCTGACTTAAAGGTTCTAACGAGGGTCTGACTTAAAGGGTCTAACGAGGTCTAACGAGGTCTGACTTAAAGGAGTCTAACGAGGTCTGACTTAAAGGGTCTAACGAGGTCTGACTTAAAGGGTATAACGAGGGTCTGACTTAAAGGTTCTAACAACTTAAAAGGTTCTAGGTCTGACTTAAAGGTTCTAACGAGGTCTGACTTAAAGGTTCTAACAGGGTCTGACTTAAGGGTTCTAATGAGGGTCTGACTTGAAGGTTCTAACGAGGTCTGACTTAAAGGGTCTAACGAGGTCTGACTTAAGGGTCATAGGTCCTCCTGTTGAATATTTTTGTTAATTAATAAGTAATATTTTCTATACTTTGTTTATTCTAAAGTTTAGTTAAAAACAGACTGAAAATTATTTTAAAATTACTTAAATTACAAGATATATATATATATATATATATATATATATATATATATATATATATATATATATATATATATATATATATATATATATAAACACGCAGACTTCCATACAATCATCACCTCAACCCGCCAGGGTTCGAACCCCAGTCCAGAGCCCATGACTGTGACCGTGGGGTTTGAATCTGGCAGGTTAATGAATATATATATATATATATATATATATATATATATATAGAAGTCTGCTTTATTGGCTAAAAACATACATTATATATATATATATATATATATATATATATATATATATATATATATATATATATATATTATATATATATATATCTTGATAAAATCACACGGGAAAATGGAAACAACAGTACCTTGGCTTTCGTCTTTATTCAAGACATCTTCAGAGGCAACTAGATTATGGACAGAGAGGCTTAAATATACAGGGTGACCTAAAACATTGAGGTCAGGTCATAATGATGACATCCAGTGGATGTATCATTATGACCTGACCTGAACAAAAATCCACGTTTTCATTGTGGATTTACATGATATATATATATCTTGATAAAACACACAGGAAAATGGAAACGAAGGCACCTTAGCTTTCGTCTTTATTCAAGACATCTTCAGGGCAACTGGATTACATGGACAGAGAGAGGCTTAAATATACAGGGTGACCTAAAAACATGAGGTCAGGTCATAATGATGACATCCACTAATCCACACCAACACATAGGGAGCTTAAGAAGAGGTGGTGACGTGACTAGTCAGGTCAGGTCAAAAATAAGGGACCCTAAAATAACTATTATACATCTAGATCAAAAGGTTTCAAAGCATTTTTACCTTGGGCCACTGACAAATAAATTTATGTAACATATTATCAGTTTTGAAATGACCATCACTAAGGTTTATTGATTTTAATTCCTTAATCAAACTAGCTTCAACAAAGTCTTTCTGTGACACAAGATGATTTGAATACTTCTAAGCTTTTTTCCCAAGCAATGGGGTGATTATTATTCCTAACATGAACAAACAAGGCACTGCTTTCAGATGCTGTTCTGATATTATACTTATGTTGTTTGATTCTGAGCTGCAGTGTTTTCCTGTTGACCTACATAATTACAATTACATTTGCTACATGGAATACAATAAACACTTCCAAGTTTGGATGTAAATGGAAGTGAGAGGGCGAGGCAGGCAGTGGACGGGGAGCAGAGAATGAGAGGGCAGAGGCGAGTGGACCCGGGGGAGCAGAGAATGAGAGGGCGAGAGGCGAGAGTGGACCCGGGGGCAGAGAATGAGAGGGGCGAGGGCGAGTGGACCCGGGGAGCAGAGAATGAGAGGGCGAGAGGCAGGTGGACCCAGGAGCAGAGAATGAGAGGGCAGGAGAGGGTGGACCCGGGGAGCAGAATGAGGAGGGCGAGAGGCAGAGTGGATCCGGGAGCAGAGGAGGCAAGAGAGCCAGAGTGGACCCGGGGAGCAGAGAATGAGAGGGCGAGAGGCAGAGTGGACCCAGGGAGCAGAGGGAGAGGGCGAGAGGCAGAGTGGACCCGGGGGAGCAGAGAATGAGAGGGCCGAGGCAGAGTGGACCGGAGACAGAGAATGGAGAGGGCGAGAGGCAGAGTGGACCAGGGAGCAGAGAATGAGAGGGAGCGGAGAGGCGAGTGGACCCGGGGAGCAGAGAATGAGGAGGGCAGGAGGCAGGTGGATCCGGGGAGCAGAGAATGAGAGGGCGGGAGGCGAAGGTGGACCCGGGGCAGAGAATGAGGGGCGAGGGGCGGAGGGAGTGGACCCAGGGAGCAGAGGGCGAGAGGCAGGTGGACCCGGGGAGCAGAGAATGAGAGGGCGGAGGCAGAGTGGACCCGGGGAGCAGAGAATGAGAGGGGGCAGGAGGCAGAGTGGACCCGGGGGAGCAGAGAATGAGAGGGCGAGAGGCGAGTGGACCCTGGGAGCAGAGAATGAGAGGGCGAGAGGCGAGGGACCCGGGAGCAGAGAATGAGAGGGCGAGAGGCGAGTGGACCCGGGAGCAGAGAATGAGAGGGAGGAGGCGAGTGGATCCGGGGAGCAGAGAATGAGAGGGCGAGAGGCGAGTGGACCCGGGAGTAGAGAATGAGAGGGCGGAGAGGCGAGTGGACCCGGGGAGCAGAGAATGAGGGCGAGAGGCGAGGGACCTGGGGAGCAGAGAATGAGAGGGCGAGAGGCGAGTGGACGGGGAGCAGAGAATGAGAGGGCGAGAGGCGAGGATCCGGGGAGCAGAGAATGAGAGGGCGAGAGGGAGGACCCGGGGAGTAGAGAGAGAAGCGAGGACCGGAGAGCAGAGAAAGAGAGAGGGAATAGAGGGAGAGGAGAGTGATAAACATTTCCGATTTCCATGTTTTAAAAATGAAGAACGTCCCTCTCATGTCCCCGTCTCACCGTATAAGATGATTTACTCTACAAGGTCACAAGAGACGACAGGAGGTAAGGGAGTTAGGAGAGGGAATGAGGATATTCGACCGAATGGTGAGGGAGGAGGAGGGGGTGATGTCTACTCTCCTCCTCCCCTTCTTTCTTCCTTCTTTCCTCCCCTCCCTCTCCTAACCCCCTCCTTTCATCTCCTTTCCCCACCCTCCTCTCCCCCCACCCCTCCCCCCCCACCCCCTCCTCCCTTCCCTCCCCCACCCCTCTCTCCCCCACCCCTCTTCTCCCCCCACCCCCTCTTCCCTCCCCACCCTCTCTTCCCTCCCCACCCCCTCTTCCTCCCCCACCCCCTCTTCCTCCCACCCTTCTCCCCACCCCCTTCCTCCCCACCCCTCTTCCTCCCACCCCTCTTCCCCCACCCCCTCTCCTCCCCCACCCCCTCCCACCCCCTCCCACCTCTCCTCCCACCCCCCTCCCCCCCCATCTCTCTCCCTCCCCCATCCTCTCTTCCCCACCCCTCCCCTTCCACGTCATATATTCCGGTTCCAGGCTGACACTGCAATAAATCCCCGCAAAATTATCATATCTCGACTGACAGCTACATCCCTCTTTTTGAAAGCTCTCTGGCTCACGTTGGTCCTCTCCGCTTTGTCGTCTGCTGCTGCCACCCCAACCAGCTTCTTCTCGCAGGACAAGGAAATATGGCGGATTATATTTTTTTTACAGACAATCTTGCCAAATTAAACTAAATTCTCGTTATTGTCAAGAAATTACGCCGCTTGTGTGTGTGTGTGTGTGTGTGTGTCTGTGTGTGTCTGTGTGTGTGTCTGTGTGTGTGTGTGTGTTTTTAACCATAGTCTTGTCCATCTGTCCAAGTGAATTTTTAGTTTAATGAGATGATGTTTAGTATTGATGTTATAAATGGATTAGGTTAGGTTAGGTTAGGTTAGGTTACCTGTGTGTGGTGGTGGAATGATTGACGTAATCTGTGGAGGTCATCGTGTGCCACCTACTGACGAGAGAGAGAGAGAGAGAGAGAGAGAGAGAGAGGAGAGGGGCCAACGGGGGTAAAACTGCAGAAAAAAAATTATCTTTACCATTATCAACTGAACTAACACTCGTAAGATATATACTAAATATTAACACTTAGAACCTGGTAGAAAACGGGATACATTTAGAACCTGGTAGAAAACGGGATACATTTAGAACCTGGTAGAAAACGGGATACATTTAGAACCTGGTAGAAAACGGGATACATTTAGAACCTGGTAGAAAACGGGATACATTTAGAACCTGGTAGAAAACGGGATACATTTAGAACCTGGTAGAAAACGGGATACATTTAGAACCTGGTGAAAACGGGATACATTTAGAACCTGGTAGAAAACAGGATACATTTAGAACCTGGTAGAAAACAGGATGCATTTAGAACCTGGTGAAAACGGGAGGAGTTGAGAACCTGGTAGAAAACGGAATACATTTAGAACCTGGTGAAAACGGGATGCATTTAGAACCTGGTAGAAACGGGATACATTTAGAACCTGGTAGAAAACGGGATACATTTAGAACCTGGTAGAAAACGGGATACATTTTGAACCTGAGAAGAAACGGGATACATTTAGAACCTGGTAGAACGGGATACATTTAGAACCTGGTGAAAACGGGATGCATTTAGAACCTGGTGAAAACGGGAGGAGTTGAGAACCTGGTAGAAAACAGGATACATTTGAGACCTGGTAGAAAACGGGATACATTTAGAACCTGGTAGAAAAGGATACATTTAGAACCTGGTGAAAACGGGATACATTTAGAACCTGGTAGAAAACGGGATACATTTAGAGCCTGGTAGAAAGCAGGAGAGTTGATTTAAAGAAACCTTCTCAATGTTGGGTGGAAGAGGAAGGAAGAGTGAAGGAAGGGGGAAAAGAAGGATGGAGGAGGAGGAAAGAAGAAGAAGGAGGAGGAGAAGAAGTAATAAAAAGAAGGAGGAAGGGAGGAAAAGAAGGTAAGGAAAGAGGAAGGGAAGAAGAGAAGTAATGAAAGAGGAAGGGAAGAAAAAGTAAAAGAAGGTAATGGAAGAAGAGAAGGAAGAAAGAAAAAGGGAAGGGAGGGAAAGAAGTAATGAAAGAAGGTAAGGGAAGAAGAGAAGTAATGAAAGAAGGAAGAAAAGAGGAAGGGTGGGAAAGAAGAAATGAAAGAGGAAAGGAGTAAAAGAAAGAAGGAGAAAGGACAGATGCTGCAAATACTCCCATGAGAGATGCCATCCCCCTGAGGCTATAACAAGGGAATATTAACAAAAATAATACCGATAGTAAAAATTAAGTTATTCCCCCTTACCTGAACACCACGATCGACCAGTGCCACTATAGGCGGGTCCAGTGCCACTATAGGTGGGTCCAGTGCCACTATAGGCGGGTCCAGTGCCACTATAGACCGGTCCAGTGCCGTTATGGGTGGGTCCAGTGCCACTATAGGTGGGTCAGTGCCACTATAGGCGGGTTCAGTGCCACTATAGGCGGGTCCAGTGCCACTATAGGCAGGTCCAGTGCCACTATGGGCGGGTCAGTGCCACTATAGGTGGGTCAAGTGCCACTATGGGCGGGTTCAGTGCCACTATGGGCGGGTCCAGTGCCACTATAGGCGGTCCAGTGCCACTATGGGCGGGTCCAGTGCCACTATGGGCGGGTCAGTGCCACTATGGGCGGGTCCAGTGCCACTATGGGCGGGTCAGTGCCTATAGGCGGGTCCAGTGCCACTATGGTGGGTCCAGTGCCACTATGGGCGGGTCCAGGGCCACTATGGGCGGGTCAGTGCCACTATAGGTGGGTTCAGTGCCACTATAGGTGGGTCAGTGCCTAGGCGGGTCCAGTGCCACTATGGGTGGGTCAGTGCCACTAGGCGGGTCAAGTGCCACTATAGGCGGGTCAGTGCCACTATGGGCGGGTCAGGGCCACTATGGGTGGGTCCAGTGCCACTATGGGCAGGTGTGCACTATAAGGGTGGTCAGTGCCACTATGGTGGGTCAGTGCCACTATGGGCGGGTCCAGGGCCACTATGGGCAGGTCAGGGCCACTATAGGCGGGTTCAGTGCCTATAGGTGGGTCCAGTGCCACTATGGGTGGGTCAGTGCCACTATGGGCGGGTCCAGGGCCACTATGGGCGGGTCAGGGCCACTATAGGCGGGTCAGGGCCACTATGGGTGGGTCAGTGCCACTATGGCGGGTTCAGTGCCACTATGGGCGGGTCCAGTGCCACTATAGGCGGGTCCAGTGCCACTATGGGGTGGGTCAGGGCCACTATAGGCGGGTTCCAGTGCCACTGGGTGGTCAGTGCACTATGGTGGGTCCAGTGCCACTATAGGCGGGTTCAGTGCCACTATGGGCGGGTCCAGTGCCACTATGGCGGGTCCAGTGCCACTATGGTTGGGTCAGGGCCACTATAGGCGGGTTCAGTGCTCACTATAGGTGGGTGTGCCACTATGGGTGGGTCAGTGCCACTATAGGCGGGTTCCAGTGCCACTATGGGCGGGTCCAGTGCCACTATAGGCGGGTCCAGGCCCTGGGTGGGTCAGGGCCACTATAGGCGGGTTCAGTGCCACTATAGGTGGGTCCAGTGCCACTATGGGTGGGTCCAGTGCCACTATGGGCGGGTCCAGGCCACTATGGTGTGCCACTATGGGCGGGTCGTGCACTATGGGTGGGTCAGGGCCACTATGGCGGGTCCAGGGCCACTATGGGCGGGTCAGGGCCTCTATGGCCGGGTCCAGTGCCACTATCGTGGGTCCAGTGCTCACTATGGGTGGGTCCAGTGCCTGGGTGGGTCCAGTGCCCTATAGGCGGGTCCAGTGCCACTATGGGTGGGTCCAGTGCCACTATGGGCGGGTCAGTGCCACTATGGGTGGGTCAGTGCCACTATAGGTGGGTCAGTGCCACTATGGGTGGGTCCAGTGCCACTATGGGCGGGTCCAGTGCCACTATGGGTGGGTCCAGTGCCACTATGGGTGGGTCAGTGCCACTATGGGTGGGTCCAGTGCCACTATGGGTGGGTCAGTGCCACTATGGGTGGGTTAGTGCCACTATGGGTGGGTCCAGTGCCACCTATAGGCCGGGTCCAGTGCCACTATAGGTGGGTCCAGTGCCACTATGGGTGGGTCAGCAGTGCCACTATGGGCGGGTCAGGTGCCACTATGGGTGGGGTCAGTGCCACTATAGGTGGGTCCAGGGCCTATGGGTGGGTCCAGGCCACCATATGGGCGGGTCCAGGGCCTCAGGTGGGTCAGTGCCACTATAGGGTCCAGTTACTATGGGTGGGTCCAGTGCCACTATGGGCGGGTCCAGGGGCCACTATGGGTGGGTCCAGGGCCCATATGGGTGGGTCAGTGCCACTATGGGTGGGTCCAGTGCCACTATGGGTGGGTCAGTACCTGGGGTTCTGGGTCCACTATGGGCGGGTCAGGGCCACTATGGGCGGGTCCAGGGCCACTATGGGTGGGTTCAGTGCCACTATGGGCGGGTCAGTGCCACTATGGGTGGGTCAGTGCCACTATGGGCGGGGTCAGGGCCACTATGGGCGGTCCAGTGCCACTATGGGTGGGTCCAGTGCACTATGGGTGGGTCAGTGCCACTATGGGTGGGTCCAGTGCCACTATGGGTGGGTCCAGTGCCACTATGGTGGGTCCAGTGCCTATAGGTGGGTCCAGGGCCCTCAGGCGGGTCCAGTGCCACTATGGGTGGGTCCAGTGCTACTATGGTGGGTCCAGTGCCTATGGTGGGTCAGTGCCACTATGGGTGGGTCAGGGCCACTATGGGCGGGTCCAGTGCCACTATGGCGGGTCCAGTGCACTATGGGTGGTCCAGTGCCACTATGGGTGGGTCAGTGCCACTATGGGTGGGTCCAGTGCCACTATAGGTGGGTCAGTGCCACTGGGGGGTCCAGGCCACATGGGCGGGTCAGGGCCACTATGGTGGGTTCAGTGCCTATGGGCGGGTCAGTGCCACTATAGGTGGGTCCAGTGCCACTATGGGTGGGTCCAGTGCCACTATGGGCGGGTCAGTGCCACTATAGGTGGGTCAGTGCCACTATGGGCGGGTCCAGGGCCACTATGGGCGGGTCCAGGGCCACTATGGGTGGGTCAGGGCCTGTAGGCGGGTCAGTGCCACTATGGGTGGGTCAGGGCCACTATGGGCGGGTCCAGTGCCACTATGGGTGGGTCAGTGCCACTATAGGCGGGTCCAGGCCACTATGGGCGGGTCCAGTCATGGGTGGGTCCAGGGCTACTATAGGCGGGGTCCAGTGCCACTATGGTGGGTTCAGTGCCACTATGGGCGGGTCCAGGGCCTGGGCGGGTCCAGTGCCACTATGGGTGGGTTCAGGCACTTGGGTGGGTCCAGGGCCACTTGGGTGGGTCCAGTGCCACTATGGTGGGTCAGGGCCACTATGGGTGGGTCCAGTGCTACTATGGGGCGGGTCAGTGCCACTATGGGTGGGTTCAGTGCCACTATGGGCGGTCAGGTACCCTATGGGTGGGTCCAGTGCCACTATGGGCGGGTCCAGTGCCACTATAGGCGGGTCCAGTGCGCCACTATGGGTGGGTCAGTGCTATAGGCGGGTCAGTGCCACTATGGCGGGTCCGTGCACTATGGGTGGGTCCAGTGCACTATGGGCGGGTGGGCCACTATAGGCGGGTCCAGGGCCACTATGGGTGGGTCAGGGCCACTATGGGCGGGTCAGTGCCACTATGGGTGGGTTCCAGTGCCTATGGGCGGGTCCAGTGCCACTATAGGCGGGTCCAGGGCCACTATGGGTGGGTCAGTGCACTATAGGCGGGTCAAGTGCCACTGGGTGGGTCCAGTGCCACTATAGGCGGGTCAGTGCCACTATGGGTGGGTCAGTGCCACTATAGGCGGGTCCAGGGCCACTATGGGTGGGTTCAGTGCCACTATAGGCGGGTCAGTGCCACTATGGGTGGGTCAAGTGCCACTATAGGCGGGTCCAGTGCCACTATGGGCGGGTCAGTGCCACTATAGGCGGGTCAGTGCCACTATGGGTGGGTCAGTGCCACTATAGGCGGGTCCAGTGCCACTATAGGCGGGTCGGGCACCTGGGTGGGGTCAGTGCCACTATAGGCGGTCCAGGGCCACTATGGGCGGGTCAGGGCCACTATGGGGTGGGTTCAGTGCCACTATGGGCGGGTCGAGTGCTATGGGCGGGTCAGGGCCACTATGGGGGTTCAGTGCCACTATGGGCGGGTCAGTGCCACTATGGGCGGGTCAGCGGTGCCACTATAGGCGGGTCCAGTGCCACTATGGGCGGGTCAGTGCCACTATGGGTGGGTGTGCCTATGGGCGGGTCCAGTGCCACTATAGGCGGGTCCAGTGCCACTATGGGTGGGTCAGTGCCACTATGGGCGGGTCCAGTGCCACTATAGGCGGGTCCAGTGCCACTATGGGCGGGTCCAGGGCCACTATGGGCGGGTCCAGTGCCACTATGGTGGGTCAGTGCCACTATGGGCGGGGTCCAGGGCACTATAGGCGGGTCAGGGGCCACTATGGGCGGGTCCAGGGCTATGGGCGGGTCAGGGCCACTATAGGCGGGTCCAGGGCCACTATGGGTGGGCGGTCCAGTGCCACTATGGGCGGGTCCAGTGCCACTATGGGCGGGTCAGGGCCACTATGGGCGGGTCCAGTGCCACTATGGGTGGGTCCAGTGCCTGTGGCGGGTCCAGGGCCACTATGGGTGGGTCCAGGGCCACTATGGGCGGGTCAGGTTCACTATGGGCGGGTCAGTGCCACTATGGCGGGTCAGGGCCACTATGGGCGGGTCCAGGGCCACTATGGGCGGTCCAGGGCCACACTATTTGGCGGGTCAGGGCTATGGGTGGGTCAGTGCCACTATGGGCGGGTCAGTGCCACTATGGGCGGGTCCAGGGCCACTATGGGCGGGTCCAGTGCCACTATGGGCGGGTCCAGTGCCACTATGGGCGGGTTCAGTGCCACTATGGGCGGGTCCAGGGCCACTATGCGGGCGGGGTCAGGCCTGTATCTCGGTAGTAACGTTGTATTGATGTTGTTCATAACTTTGGGTTTATGCCCACAACCACCTCTGTTAACCTGAGCGTCTGGTCGTGCGTTTGTTACGGCGTATTAGTGTTTGTTACTAAGTGTATTGTGTTTGTTACTTCAGTGTATTAGTGTTTGTTACTTCAGTGTATTAGTGTTTGTTACTTAAGTGTATTAGTGTTTGTTACTTAGTGTATTAGTGTTTGTTACCAGTGTATTAGTGTTTGTTACTTGTGTATTATGTTTGTTACTCAGTGTATTAGTGTTTTGTTACTTGAGTGTATTAGTGTTTGTTACTTAGTGTATTAGTGTTTGTTACTTGGTGTATTAGTGTTTGTTACTCAGTATTAGTGTTTGTTACTCAGTGTATTAGTGTTTGGTTACTTAAGTGTATTAGTGTTTGTTACTCAGTGTATTAGTGTTTGTTACAGTGTATTAGTGTTTGTTACTTAAGTGTATTAGTGTTTGTTACTTGGGTGTATTAGTGTTTTGTTACTTGGCTGTATTAGTGTTTGTTACTTAGTGTATTGTGTTTGTTACTCTGTGTATTAGTGTTTGTTACTTGCATTAGTGTTTGTTACTTCAGTGTATTAGTGTTTGTTACTTAAGTGTATTAGTGTTTGTTACTTAAGTGTATTAGTGTTTGTTACTTAAGTGTATTAGTGTTTGTTACTTAAGTGTATTAGTGTTTGTTACTTAAGTGTATTAGTGTTTGTTACTTAAGTGTATTAGTGTTTGTTACTATGTATTAGTGTTTGTTACTCAGTGTATTAGTGTTTGTTACTTAAGTGTATTAGTGTTTGTTACTCAGTGTATTAGTGTTTGTTACTTAAGTGTATTCTTTAGTGAGAGAGAGGTCGAGGATTTTAATTATTACGAGGTACAAGGAGACAACGTGTGTGGGGTGGAAGACAAGAGAACAAATGCCAGTATTCTTATGGACACCAACTGTAGGAGCATCGAGGCTACCATTATCCATGAACAACTACGCTGGACTGGCCATGTTACCTACATGGACGACAGTAGCTCAGCCAGCTACTTTACAGTCACCTAACGAATAGTAAACGTAACGCTGGCGGGCAACTGAAAGGGTATAAGGATAGTCTTAAGACAACCTGAAAAATTGCCAATCGACCCCCACCTGGGAGACGATTACCCTACACCGTAACGCTTGAGGAGCACCACGAGAAGTTGCGTCAATATTGAGTTAGCCCGACTGCATACCGGAGGCAGACGAGCGCCAACGCCGGAAAGACACTGCCGCCGTCCTCCCGCACTAGATGTAGCCCTCCACATGTGCAACATCTGTGATCGACCTGCGGTCCTGTATCGGCCTCTTTAGTTACCTCAGAGCTCACCAAACCAAGGTGACATCCTATAACTCATATCATTGTATCATAGCTGGATGATCGTCACACATAGAGGACAGCAAAGTAGTGTGTGTGTGTGTGTGTGTGTGTGTGTGTGTGTGTGTGTGTGTGTGTGTGTGTGTGTGTGTGTGTGTGTGTGTGTGTGTGTGTGTGTGTGTGTGGCCTTGCAGAATTTGAGCCTTAGAGACCAAATTTCCAAACCTCACAGTAAAAAAAATATCGAGGAAAACTACACTGGGTGAATTGAGTCTTGAATATATATTTTTAAATCCTTTCGATGACATTAATGACCTCACCTCCACAGACCCTGTAACCATCTACCCTCACCCAGGCCCCCCCCGACCCCTAAATTTTATGATAATCTGTTAATAGAGTTCTGGCGGTATGAGGGGGGGGAGGTAGACGGCCCTCCGATAAAATAATGTTTGCAGCATATTTAGGTTCATAGGACACGCCCCTCCTACCCCCTCTCCTCACCCCTCCCCCTCACCCCCCTACCCTCACACGCTACTGATACTTTTTCTCCCACTAATTACCTTGATGGGGTATTAGTCCCTCCCTTCCTCCTCCTCCTCCTTGTTGTTGTTATTAATCTCATAATTAGTTGATCATCGTGAGAATTATTGAGGTAAATTTCCTTGCTCGATATTCTGATGTTTTGTTGATGACGTCATTATTTGGGCCGATGATGCCCTGACGTCATTATTTGGGTCAGATGATGCCCTCTGACGTCATTATTTGGGTCAGATGATGCCCTCTGACGTCATTATTTGGGTCAGATGATGCCCTCTGACGTCATTATTTGGGTCAGATGATGCCCTCTGACGCTTATTTGGGTCAGATGATGCCCTCTAACGTCATTTTCGGGGCCAACTTGAAGCCTATGACGTCATTAATGGTAGTACCGTCATTAAACAGGTGCCGCCTTTTGATCTCTCAGCTAATATGGCTAATGAGGAGACGTGTTTTCAGTTCCATTATGGCCGCTAATTACCTGGTCTCTGGGGTCATTAATTACTGAACACCTGGTAACTTTGAGGTCATTATTGAGAGTGAACACATGTCTACTGTAGGGTTCAGTGAACACGTGTCTAGGGTCATAGTGAACACGTGTCTAGGTCATGGTCAGTGAGCGTGTCTGGGTACAGTGAACACGTGTCTAGGGTCATATTGAACACGTGTCTGGGTAGTGGTCAGACACGTGTTGGGTTAGAGTCATAGGAACACGTGTCAGCATAGGAACACGTGTCTAGGGTCATAGTGAACACGTGTTCAGGTCATAGTGAACACGTGTCTAGGGTCAGGAACACGTGTCTAGGGTCATATGAACACGTGCAGGGGTAGTGAACACGTGTCTAGAGTCATAGTGAACACGTGTCTAGAGTCATAGTGAACACGTGCATAGGGTCATAGAAGTGAGTATAGTGAACACGTGTAGCATAGTGAACACGTGCATAGGGTGGAACGTGTCTAGAGTCATAGTGAACACGTGTCTAGAGTCATAGTGAACACGCATAGGGTCATAGTGAACACGTGTCTAGGGTCATAGTGAACACGTGTCTAGGGTTAGTGAAAACGTGTCTAGGGTCATAGTGAACACGTGTTCAGTCATAGTGAACACGTGTCTAGAGTCATAGTGAACACGTGTCTAGAGTCATAGAAATACGTGTTATGTTATTGGTGTTGAAGTGTTACGTTAATCTGTTGTGTTACTTTAATCTGTTGTGTTACGTTAATCTGTTGTGTTACGTTAATCTGTTGTGTTACGTTAATCTGTTGTGTTACGTTAATTATGTTACTTTAATTGTTGTGTTACGTTAATCTGTTGTGTTACGTTAATCTGTTGTGTTACGTTAATGTGTTGTGTTTAATCTGTTGTTGTTAATCTGTTGTGTTACGTTAATCTGTTGTTTTTATGTTAATCTTTTGTTACGTTAATCTGTTGTTACGTTAATCTGTTGTGTTACGTTAATCTATGTTTATGTTACGTTAATCTGTTGTGTTACGTTAATCGTTTTATGTTGTGTTACTTTAATCTGTTGTGTTACGTTAATCTGTTGTGTGTTAATCTGTTGTGTTACGTTAATCTGTTGAGTTATTTTTAATCTGTGTTACGTTAATTCGTTGTGTTACGTTAATCTGTTGTGTTACGTTAATCTGTTGTGTTACGTTAATGTGTTGTGTTACTTTTAATCTGTTGTCGTTAATTCGTTGTTACGTTAATCTGTTGTGTTACGTTAATCTGTTGTGTTACGTTAATCTGTTGTGTTACGTTAATCTGTTGTGTTACTTTTAATCTGTTGTGTTACGTTAATCTGGTGTTACGTTAATCTGTTGTGTTACTTTAATCTGTTGTGTTACGTTAATCTGTTGTTACTTTAATCTGTTGTGTTACTTTATTGTTGTGTTACGTTAATCTGTTGTGTTACTGTTAATCTGTTGTGTTACGTTAATCTGTTGTGTTACGTTAATTCGTTGTGTTACGTTAATCTGTTGTTACTTAATCTGTTGTGTTATCTTTAATCTGTTGTGTTACTTTAATCTGTTGTGTTACGTTAATCTGTTGTGTTACGTTAATCTGTTGTGTTACTTTGTTATCTGTTGTGTTTTTATCTGTTGTGTTGTTAATTGTTGTGTTACGTTAATTGTTGTGCGTTAATTGTTGTGTTACGTTAATCTGTTGTGACGTTATCTGTTGTGTTACTTTAATGTTGCGTGTTAATTTGTTGTGTTACGTTAATCTGTTGTGTTACTTAATCTGTTGTGTTACGTTAATCTGTTGTGTTACTTTAATCTGTTGTGTTACGTTAATCTGTTGTGTTACGTTAATCTGTTGTGTTACGTTAATCTGTTGTGTTAAATGTTACGTTAATCTGTTGTGTTACGTTAATCTGTTGTGTTACGTTAATTTGTTGTGTTAAGTGTTACGGTAATCTGTTGTGTTACGTTAATCTGTTGTGTTACGTTAATCTGTTGTTACTTTAATCTGTTGAAGGTTGTCATGGCTGTTCTCGTAGTGGTCTAAGTGTTGATTATATTATATAAAGATTATAATATATTGTTTCTTACATTTCTTACCGTAGAGTTGGATACCTTCACACCGGTTACTTCAGGAGATAATGGCGTAGAAACTCACTCCACCACCCGACATTCCATGATTTATACTTGATGAATGATGATTTAATGAGTTCCATTAATGTCCAATATCCATCTACTTTGTTATAACCAATCAGTCATTACCTTTAGGATCACAGATACGGGCAGATAATTGCACTTACATTTATTTGTCAAGCTTCCATGCAATGATTTACAATTTGCATGGATATATGAGTCACTTACATTCACGCTGGAATAAAATTAATCTTCTAAAAGAGGTAATTTATCAACTTGGGGACACATGTGGTTGGCTCTACTGTGGGTATGACTTCACAGAGCCTTAATTCTTCAAGTGATACATTTACTGCCAGCCTGGATTGCTCTTGTCGCAACCAGGCTTCCGCACTTAATATTCTTTCCACGGGGAATACCACCTAGGTTAACACTCTTAGTCTCGTGTCACTGATGGTCCACAGGGCGGGGTGGCGGTGGAGGACTCTGGGTGGTGTCCCATTCCCTTCAGGAGGGAGAGGGTGGGGACGACGTCTTAACTAACCCATGGCCTAGGGATACATCATCAAATGTGGTTTTGGGGCGTGAGGCGATGAACAGTACAACACTGTCTCACTGGCCTCCCCCTATAGGCTGGCTAGCATACCACTAATGGAAAAAATTTGTATTAATCATGGGTCGCCGGGGGTCTTATATCTAGTAAAACAAACTTTGGAGTAAGTTGCGTGGGTGAGCCTAACGCAACCCATGACAAAGGTGTTACGTTAATCTGTTGTGTGTTACGTTAATGTGTTACTTTTGATCTCAATTTAATTTATTTCTCTTTTATTTCAGTGTCGCTTCTCGTGTTGACCTCTAGGTGGAGATGTCGTCAAAGGGTGAAGGTAAGTCCGTGTGGTGGTGTTTTAGTTTTCGTGGTTTTAATGCTAGTTGGGTTTTTATTTTCTGGGGTTTTGTTTTAAGGTTTTGCGTTTTAATACTGTGTGGTTTTGGGGATCCGTCAGGGGTGGTGTTTGTGGTGAGATTTTGGGGTGATTTTAATTTTCTGGTCGATTAGTTTTTTTATCCCTTGAATTTTATAGAAGGATTTCAAGGAATTTTTAGGGTGATTCTGGTGACATTTTGGGTAGATACTAATGTTTTTGTATCTGCTTTATTTCTTCCTTCCACCGTTAAGTTTATAAACAAATCGAACATAGAGATTAGTTCTACTGTTTATTGTAGTTTGTATTGACACTGTCTTAAGCACAGCCGTTCTCTTGTGTAGGAAGACAGATGTAAGTTAGGTCATACATACTTCATCCTCTGGCAGCTGCTGTAATGTTGGCACACACGACCCCTTTCCTTCAACCCCCCCTCCTTCTAACCCCTCCCGACCTTCCCTCAACCCCCTCCACGTCCTTCCCTCAACCCCTCATCCGCCCTTCCTCAACCCTCCTCCGTCCTTTCCTCAACCCCTCCTCCACGTCCTTCCCTCAACCCCCCCTCCACGCCCTTCCTCAACCCTCCTCCACGTCTTCCCTCAACCCCTCCTCCACGTCCTTCCCTCAACCCCTCCTCCACGCCCTTCCTTCAACCCCTCCTCCCGCCCTTCCTTCAACCCCCTCCTCCACGCCCTTCCCTCAACCCCTCCTCCACGTCCTTTCCTCAACCCCTCCTCCCGTCCTTCCCCCAACCCCTCCTCCACGTCCTTCCTCAACCCCTCCTCCACGTCCTTCCTTCAACCCCTCCTCCACGTCCTTCCTCCAACCCCTCCTCCACGCCCTTCCCTCAACCCCTCCTCCACGTCCCTTCCCTCAACCCTCCTCCACGTCCTTCCCTCAACCCCTCCTCCACGTCCTTCCTTCAACCCCTCCTCCACCCCCTTCCCTCAACCCCTCCTCCACGCCCTTCCCTCAACCCCTCCGCCCTTCCTCAACCCCTCCTCCACGTCCTTCCCTCAACCCCTCCTCCCGTCCTTCCCTCAACCCCTCCTCCTCCTTCCCCCTCCTTCACCCTCCACGCCCTTCCCTCAACCCCTCCTCCACGTCCTTTCCTCAACCCCTCCTCCACGTCCTTCCTCAACCCTCCTCACGTCCTTCCCTCAACCCTCCTCCACGTCTTCCTTCAACCCCTCCTCCACCCCTTCCCTCAACCCCTCCTCCGCCCTTCCCTCAACCCCTCCTCCGCCCTTCCCTCACCCCTCCTCCGCCAAGTTACAATTTTAGTTCGGATAGGAGTGGAACCAGTGGGATAACACCACGACAGGTCTCATAACACCATCTGGAACACCACGTGAGTCCTGGAGTGTCCTCTACATCTGTGAGGGTTACCACCAGTCAGGTCCCTCATGCACCATCTGTGAGGGTTACTACACCACGTCAGGTCCCTCATAACACCATCTGTGAGGGATTACTACACCACGTCAGGTCCCTCATAACACCATCTGTGAGGAGTTACTACACCACGTCAGGTCCTCGTAACACCATCTGTGAGGGAGTTACTACACCACGTCAGTCCTCATAACACCATCTGTGAGGGAGTTACTACACCACCTGTTTGCTCTTCAACACCACAGCCCACCTAACCTACGTGACCTTCTGTAAACATCAATCTGTCTGTTCACGTAACGTATCCTGTCATATCGTATCGTATCCGTAACTTGCACAAACCAGTCCTGTGCTTTATACCGTGATAATTCGGGTAAGATTCCGGCTTCAGTTCCGTGTAATTTACTTTGACCCGCTTCCTACTGAGGAGGGAGGAGGGAGGGGAGGGAGGAGGAGGAGGATTCCTGACTGTGAAAGGAGCGACTATCCCTCCCCCACCCCCTCCTCCTCCCCCCCACTCCCGCAAACTCCTTCGACTTAGCTATACTCCGGCTCGGGGATTACCGGCAGCGGAGATGAGGAAAAAAATGGTCGGCGGGATGAAGTACTTGAATACACGGCTTTCACGGTGAGATGCTGAGGGTGGGGGGGTGAGGAGGAGAGGAGAGTGTGGGAGGGAGAGGGAGAGGTGTGAGGGAGGAGAGTGTGAGAGGGCTGGGAAAACAACTTGGGTGATGATTCTACTGGATCTCTCTCTCTCTCTCTCTCCTCTCTCTCTCTCTCTCTCTCTCTCTCTCTCTCTCTCTCTCTCTCTCTCTCTCTGTATGTATTTGTGTGTATGTATGTATGTATGTATGTATGTATGTGTGTATGTAGCGTGTGGTGTGTCAGACGTTGAGGACTGTGGCGGCACTCAGAGATGTAACTTAACATTGTCCAAGTGTAGTGAAAATGTACACCGTTTTGTTATCTTGTTCTCGCTGTCTCCCTCTGGCCTCTGTTTATCCATCATGGTGGCGTCTTTCTATCCTGACTTGACTGATAGTGTTTACCGCCAGTCAGGGATGTGTTTTTTTTTTTAAGGTAATAAATTTTGGTTATCGTTATATTTCTTATCACACACACACACACACACACACACACACACACACACACACACAGACACACACACACACACAGACTTACACACGCAGACAGACAGACAGACAAACACCTATCCACTCACGCACACATGAAACACACAGCCGACACACACACTCACACAAGCACTTTTCCAGCACAAAGTTTTCATGCAGCATTTTTTTTGGGAGGGCGTGGAGTGGGGTGTGAGTGGTGTAGTGAGTGTGTGTACCGGTGGTGTTGCCAGGCGCGTGATGCTGGTGGGGGGGGAGGTGGGGGGCAGGGGGGTGGGGAGGTGGGGGAGGGGTGGCACTAGCGTCGTGACCCGGAGACAGAGTGGCACCTAGGGCCATCTGTCTTGCCTGGCTCAGCCCTCTTCTCCTCAAGGTCCCAATTCTCAAAAGGTTCCTGTGTTAAATTTTCTCCCTAACTGGAGATATGAGAGCGCATCTATCTGACTCACTTAAGATGCGACGTAAAGATGGATTCTCAGAGGCGCCCAAACTGGAGAGAGAGAGAAACACAATTACTAGCAAGAAATAATGGTAGAATTTCAAGAGGATTTTAAAAAGATATTGTTGTCTATGTTTTAAAGGTTGGTTTACCTGTTCCGTCTCGTTTCTGTTCCGTCTCGTCTCTGTTCCGTCTCGTCTCGGTTCCGTCTCGTCTCTGTTCCGTCTCGTCTCTGTTCCGCCTCGTCTCTGTTCCGTCTCGTCTCTGTTCCGTCCCGTCTCTGTTCCGTCTCGTCTCTGTTCCGCCTCGTCTCTGTTCCGTCTCGTCTCGGTTCCGTCTCGTCTCGGTTCCGTCTCGTCTCGGTTCCGTCTCGTCTCTGTTCCGCCTCATCTCTGTTCCACCTCGTCTCTGTTCCGTTTCGTTTCTGTTCCTCGTTTCTGTTCCGCCTCGTCTCTGTTCCGTCTCGTCTCTGTTCCGTCTCGTCTCTGTTCCGTCTCGTCTCTGTTCCGTCTGTTTCTGTTCCGCCTCGTCTCTTTCGTCTCGTTTCTGTTCCGCCTCGTCTCTGTTCCGCCTCGTCTCTGTTCCGTCTCGTCTCGGTTCCGTCTCGTCTCTGTTCCGTCTTCTCTGTTCCGCCTCGTCTCTGTTCCGCCTCGTCTCTGTTCCGCCTTTTCTCTGTTCCGCCTCATCTCTGTTCCGTCCCGTTTGTATTTCTGGAAGAATACAGGAGTTTGGCGTAACGTGTCGGAGTTGAATCGTTTCCTAACCTTTACTGATGGTGTGAACTAAGGGACGTATCAGTCAGGTTAGGTTAAGTTAGGTTAGGTTAAGTGAACAACTGGTTAGGTTAGGCTAGGCTAGGTTAGGGTAAATGAAGAATGGTTAGGTTTGGTTAGGTGAAGAAGTGGTTAGGTTAGATTAGGTTGGTGAAGAACTGGTTAGGTTAGATTAGGGTAAGTGAAGAAGTGGTTAGGTTAGGATGAGTTACGTGAAGAACTGGTTAGGTTAGGTTAGGTTAAGTGAAGAACTGTTTCGGAGTCATGAACTATATTATACAAGCAGGAGACAGTGACAATAATACTGAAGGATAAATATGGAAATCAATAGAAGATGAACAGGACAAATTGGTCAAAATGTAGCCTTTATCGACCAATTGTTAAGTCCAGGTGAACATTATGTTAACTACTGCCAGTACTTTGATTCCTGGGTGTGTGTGTGTGTTGTGTGTGTGTGTGTGTGTGTGTGTGTGTTGTACGTGTGTGCGTGTGTGTGTCAAGGATAAACAGTGTAGCCATTCTACAGTAAGTTTATGCTGTAGATGTCAAACACCCGCCAACATGTGTACTGTACTTACATATAGACGTCACTGGGCGGCCTTCACGTACGATACATCTCTGGTCAATATTACCGTATCTTGATGTGGATATTCCCCACGAATATCACCTAGATATTTAAACAACACAGCGTGGTTCCTTCCCTCACCCCTGTACCAATAGTGTGTGTGTGTGTGTGTGTGTGTGTGTGTGTGTGTGTGTGTGTGTGTGTGGATGTAACTGCTTCCGCTATACCTCAACACACTGGCGACTCATCCTTTATTTACCTGCCATTACTTTACCTGAGAGCTCCAAGGTAGTCTGATCTTCTTGCCAAAAATATGATATATCTCTCAGCTTGATTTTACCATTTTTTCTCTCTCTCTCTCTCTCTCTCTCTCTCTCTCTCTCTCTCTCTCTCTCTCTCTCTCTCTCTCTCTCTCTCTCTCTCTCTCTCTCTCTTCTTTTGTCTCTTATACATTATTTATTCTCCTCCTCTTCCTCCTTATTCGTCCCATTTTCTTTTCTCCCCTCTCCTCTTCCTCTTCTCCTTTCCTTCTCTTCCTCCTATTCATCACCCATTTCTCGTCTTCTCCTC
>NW_024752616.1:135000-212500 GCF_018991925.1 Homarus americanus
CAACAGCCAGGGTCCAGACAGCTGGAGCACTGGGGTAGTGAGTGAGTAACGTGACCCCCATTCAACAGCCAGGGGTCCAGACAGCTGAGTTACTGGGGTGGTGAGTGAGTAACGTGACCCCCATTCATCAGCCAGGGTCCAGACAGCTGGAGTTACTGGGGTGGTGAGTGAGTTAACGTGACCCCATTCATCAGCCAGGGGTCCAGACAGCTGAGTTACTGGGGTGGTGAGGTAACGTGACCCCATTCATCAGCCAGGGTCCAGACAGCTGAGTTACTTAGGTAGTGAGTGACGTGACCCCCATTCATCAGCCAGGGGTCCAGACAGCTGAGTTATTGGGGTAGTGAGTGAGTAACGTGATCCCACCATCAGCCAGGGGTCCAGACAGCTGGAGTTACTGGGGTAGTGAGGTGACGTGACCCCCATTCATCAGCCAGGGGTCCAGACAGCTGGAGTTACTGGGGTGGTGAGTAGTAACGACCCCATTCATCAGCCAGGGGTCCAGACAGCTGAGTTACTGGGGTAGTGAGGACGTGACCCCATTCATCAGCCAGGGGTCCACAGCTGTTACTGGGGTAGTGAGTGACGTGACCCCCATTCAACAGCCAGGGGTCCACATAGCTGAGTTACTGGGGTAGTGGCCATCAACCAATCAGGAGTGACAACCTCGTACCCAGAGTGGACGGAAGGAGCCATTAGGAACAAGCCCCTTTGGTCCCTCGCTCGCGGCCACTCGCTGCTTGATAAACTCTGATGGCCATCTTGAGTGACGGTCTGATTATTTCTCTCTCTCTCTCTCTCTCTCTCTCTCTCTCTCTCTCTCTCTCTCTCTCTCTCTCTCTCTCTCTCTCTCTCTCTCTCTCTCTTCTCTCTCTTCTCCTCTATATTTATTTCTGACATTCACACACACACACACACACACACACACACACACACACACACACACACACACACACACACACACACACACACACAGTCTTAAAAGAACATAGTGTACTAACAATAAAATAATGGTTTATATTAAAACCTTTAGTTGTCTTAATCGGGTTTATATCGGCGGTTTATATTATATGATATGAAGTGTTATAACTGGTTTAGGTTAGGTTATAACTGGTTTAGGTTAGGTTAGGTTTTAACTGGTTTAGGTTAGGTTTTAACTGGTTTAGGTAAGGTTATAACTGGTTTAACCTCTGTGCTATACTAAACGTTTCTAGTACGAGTAATTACTGGCGGCCGTAGTGAAATATGGCAGGACTAATACGTAGACTTTTGTAGTGTGTGTGTGTGTGTGTGTGTGTGTGTGTGTGTGTGTGTCCAACTATCTATTTATCTATCTATCTATTACGCTCCTTTTCCAACCTACCTACCCACCCACCCCGCTACCCTTTATGTATAGAACTAAACAAATAATGTAAATGAAATACTGTGTAACATTCAGTGCCATAATATCCTGACAACGGGGGTTAATTATTATGACCCTTTGTAAACCCTACTCTGTAATCCTTTTGTGCTACCGCTCACAGGATGAGTATAGGGTGCACAATAAACTAGTCGCTGTAAGTGGCAAAATTAAAAACAAAATCAAATTCAGTATAAACGTTCAATATAATGTTCTTCTGACACCAATAAGTCCGTGTTAGTGATGTAGGCGGGGAACTGGACGCATCTGAATGAGTTATTACCTGGTTAATCTTGTATTCAGGTCAGGTTCATTATTAAAGAGCCGGTGTGTTGATTTTTGTCTTTCCGGGTTAGGTTAGGTTAGGTTTGGGTTGGGTTGGTTAGATTGGGTTACGTCATGCCATGTCAGGTAAGGCTAGGTTAGGTTAGATTATGTAAGGTAAGGTAAACTTAAGCCAGGTCATATTAAGTTAGGTCATGGTAGGTTAGGCTAGGTCATGGCAGGTTAGGTTAGGTCATGGCAGGTTAGGCTAGTTCATGGCAGGTCAGGTTAGGTCATGGCAGGTTAGGCTGGGTCATGGCAGGTTAGGTTAGGCTAGGTCATGGCAGGTTAGGTTAGGCTGGGTCATGGCAGGTTAGGCTAGGTCATGGCAGGTTAGGTTAAGCTAGGTCATGGCAGGTTAGGTTAGGCTAGGTCATGGCAGGTTAGGTTAGCTAGGTCATGGCGGTCAGGTCAGCTAGGTCATGGCAGGTCAGGTCAAGCTAGGTCATGTTTGGTTAAGGTGGGTCAGGTCATATTCATTATCAAAGCGTTGTTGAGAGCCAATATATATAATCTTGCCGCCTCGGATAAACCAAGCTCATCTTGTTGACAGAGAGAACTGACTGTGTGTGTGTGTGTGTGTGTGTGTGGCCATTTGTACTAAAAAACACACACACACACCTACACACACACACACACACAAAAACTAGATATTGATTTTCCTTGCCGGAGTAAGTGTGGCTTAATGTGTTTACCGAGAGATTCTTGCAGATACATTGAGAGAGAGAGGGTTCCTCCGTCTGACCTGGGTTGTTTACCGTGGCCAACGTGGTGTGTGGCTACTGTGGATTACTGCGACTCGTGGATGGTGGTGTTGTTGGCTTGGTGCGGGTATTTCTAGTACAGTAGTCGTACATGGGGTAGGGTGCTGGTGTGGGTATAGCGAGACGACCGAGGACGACCCCCTGGCGACCGAGAACGACCGAGGACGACCTTTAGGCTACCGACACGACTGAGGACGACCGTTAGGCTACCGAGGACTACCGAAATCCTCCCTAAGGCTACCGACACGACCGAGGACGACCCCCTGGCGACCGAGAACGACCGTCAATAAGAACAGTAGGACCCCCCGAGGCAACATTTACGACAGGACGGGGGAGGTGGGTTACGACTTGTGATTAACTGACTCGGGGGAATGGCGCCCCGGCCTCCCTGAGTAATGAAATGAACCCAGCACACTAATTAGGCCATCTTGGCTATTAATCCTGAACCACCTCTCCCAACCAACTACTTACCCCCCCCTTATTACTACTACCACTACTACTACTACTACTGCTGCTGCTGCTACTACTAAACCCCCTACCACCACCTCTACTATCTACCAGCCTAGTTAATACTATTAACCCCACCTACCTGCAACTACCACCACCAACCAGTCCCTATCACTACTACCACCACCCTCCCCACCTACCAATATTACCACTACCACCACCAACCAGTCCCTATCACTACTACCACCCCCCCACCTACCAGTATTACCAATACCACCATCAACCAGTCCCCTATCACTACTACCACCACCCTCCCCCACCTACCAGTATTACCACTACCACCACCAGCCAGTCCCCTTCACTACTACCACCACCCTCCCCACCTACCAGTATTACCACTACCCACCCAACCAGTCCCTATCACTACTACCACCCACCCCCACCTACCAGTATTACCACTACCACCACCAACCAGTCCCTATCACTACTACCACCACCCCCACCTACCAGTATTACCACTACCACCAGCCAGTCCCCTATCACTACCACCACCACCCCCCACCTACCAGTATTACCACTACCACCACCAACCAGTCCCCTATCACTACTACCACCACCCTCCCCACCTACCATTACCACTACCACCACCAGCAGTCCTATCACTACCACCACCTACCAGCATTACCACTACCACCACCAACCAGTCCCCTATCACTACTACCACCACCCTCCCCACCTACCAGTATTACCACTACCACCACCAACCAGTCCCTATCACTACTACCACCACCTCCCCCACCTACCAGTATTACCACTACCACCACCAACCAGTCCCCTATCACTACTACCACCACCCCCACCTACAGTATTACACTACCACCACCAACCAGTCCCCTATCACTACTACCACCACCCCCACCTACCAGTATCCACTACCACCACCAACCAGTCCCCTATCACTACTACCACCACCCCCCCACCTACCAGTATTACCTACCACCAACCAGTCCCTATCACTACTACCACCACCCTCCCCCACCTACCAGTATTACCACTACCACCACCAACCAGTCCCTATCACTACTACCACCACCCTCCCACCTACCAGTATTACCACCCCACCACAAGTCCCCTATCACTACTACCACCACCCCACCTACCAGTTTCCCACTACCTACTACCACCCCCCCACCTACCAATGTACCTACCACCTGTGTCCCATCACTACCCACCACCCCCACCAGTTACCACCACCATCAGCCACGAGAAAGGGAGGAAGGAAAGGAGAAGAAGGCAGGAGGATCCAACGTAATAATCAGGGAATGTTACTTATTAATCCTTCAATCACCTGCCAGCAAGAGAAAGAGGAGGAGGAGGAGGAGGAGAGGAGGAGGAGGAGGAGGAGGAGAGCGAGGAGGAGGGGAAGATGTAGTCAGGGTGATATCCAAGAGAGTAATTTGTCATTATTGTTTATTAGCACTTCCTCCTCCTCCTCCTCCTCCTCCTCCTCTCTCCAGTAAGAAAGAGGGGAGAGGAAAGAAGGAGGGAGGAAGGATGGAAAGAAGGGAGGAGAGAGCTAGGGAATAATCCAGCATAGGAATTATTTGAATATTTTTTTTATTAATCTCCCATTACTTCTCAATAAAGAATGAAGGAAGGAATGTAGAGAGAAGGAAGGAAAGAAAGAATGAAGGAGGAAGGCAGAAGGAAGAAGAGAAAAGGGGAAGGAAACAAAGAAAGGACAAATATAAGGAAGGTGGAGGGAAGGAGGAAGAGGAAGAGGAGGAAGAAGAGGAGGGAGAAGAAGAAGAGGAGGAAGAAGAGGAAGAGGAGGGAGAAGAGGAAGAGGAGGGAGAAGAGGAAGAGGAGGGAGAAGAGGAAGAGGAGGAAGAAGAAGAAGAGAAGGGATCCAGCATCAATTAGGCAATATTGCTTATTAATGTCCCGTCTCCCAGCTGTCCCCGATCTGTCCAGGAGAGGAGGAGGAGCAGGAAGGAGGCAAGGAAGGAGGCAAGGAAGGAGGCAAGGAAGGAAGAGGGAAGAGAGGAGGACACACACACACACACACACACACACACACACACACACACAAATAATGAGGAAGGGTGGTAGCCAATATCACACTCGCAGCACTATCGGAAACTTAACTCATGGTCGCGTCAGAACCACGAGGATAATTTACACTGACTGGCCCACATGTTTTAAGTTCTGCCTTTTGATAACTTCTTTTAATATTTTATCTTGTATGTGTGTGTGTGTGGTTATTGGTGTGATTGTTATTGTTATTTTTGTTATTATTTTAGATATGGGTGTTATTGTTATGGTTATTTTTGTTATTTTTGTTGTGGTTGTTATGGTTATTGTTATTTTTGATGTTATTTTAGTTGTGGTTGTTGTTATGGTTGTTATTGTTCTGGTTATTGTTATTGTTGATATTGTTCTAGTTATCGTTATTGATATTATTGTGTGTGTGTGTGTGTGTGCCAATTAAGTTGAAACCTATATGGGTGAGTTTTGACAGATGGGATGGATATGAGTGTAGATTAAACTGATCCAATTTTGGCCGCAGTTGATCACAGGTCAAGCTCACGGGATTTCTCTTTCCTGTTCGTTACTTTGTCTGTTTATATCTTTTATATAAGGGTTGTTATTGTTGTTGTTATTGTTGTTGTTATTGTTGTTGTTATTGTTGTTGTTATTATTGTTGTTGTTATTGTTGTTGTTATTATTGTTGTTATTATTGTTGTTATTGTTGTTGTTATTGTTGTTGTTATTGTTGTTGTTATTGTTGTTGTTATTATTGTTGTTGTTATTGTTGTTGTTATTATTGTTGTTATTATTGTTGTTATTGTTGTTGTTATTGTTGTTGTTATTGTTGTTGTTATTATTTTTGTTAGTATTATTAGTGTTGTTGTTGTCCTCCTTGTTGTTATTATTGTTGTTGTTGTCATTGTTATTGTCGTTGTTTGTATTGTTATTGTTGCTGTTTTATTGTTGTTTTTATTATTAAAAATACTATTACTTTCTTGTTATTGTTATTTCCTATAACATTGCTGTTGTTGTTGTTGTTGTTGTTTTTCAGTCTCCAAATCTCATTCTCTCGATTTCAAAATTTCTCCCCAAATCCATATTATTTTATATTTTTTGAGATTCTCCTATATTTCATCTCTTGTCTACAACCTGTCTGTCTGTCTGTTTGTCTTACTTAGTTTGTCTGCCTCTGGTATGTATGTATGTGTGTGTGTGTGTGTGTGTGTGTGTGTGTGTGTGTGTGTGTGTGGGTGTGTGTGTGGGTGTGTGTGTGTGTGTGTGTGTATGGGTGTGTGTGTGTGTGTGTGTATACGAACATAGAAAATGCAGGTCTCTGCAATAGGCGTTGGCACTGTGGCCAGCTTCATCTAGGAAGTTTACACACTCTCTATCATCCATGAATCCTATCCAGCCTCCTTTTGAAACTGTCAGAGAGTTGCACCCCACTACAGGGGTTGCTGGCATTTCCTCGTCCCACCACCCTATTTGTAGACCAGTTCCTTCCTATATCTCCCTCCTAAACCACAACTTATCCAACTGAAATCCGTTGCTCGAGTCTATCCTGCTCGGATATTATAAGAACTTTATCTATAACCCCTTTGTGATTCCTTTCACCCACTTAAACACTTCTATCATATCTCCCCGCACTCTTCGTCTTTCTAGGGAATGCAAGTTAAGTTTCTTTAACCTATCCTGATATGGAAGGTTTCTAAGTCCCGGAATAATTTTTGTCATTCTTCGCTGCACCGACTCTAGTGAATTGATATCTAATATACTATAGGACTAGGCGTCTGTCTGTCTGTCTGTCTGTCTGTCTGTCTGTCTGTCTGTCTGTCTGTTCTGGGCAGCCGAAACGGCACAATCGTTTGTCATCAAACTTGGCGGAAAAATCGCAAAAAATTCGTAGAGTGGACCAAACCTGGTCCCATGTCGATGGTTTCTTTAGGAAGGCATTAATTAACCATTTTTTTTTTTACGATGGAAAACGATGCAAGTCTACGGACTTGGCGCACCCTCATTCACTGTATACTAGCCAAGCACGAGCTTTCAAACTTTCATTGGGCACGAAGGTGCCTGCGATCACTTATCCATTCTATAATAAGGGCACCAGAACTGAACAGCATAATCGAGGTGCTGCCTGACTAGCACAAGATATAGCTGCAATAAGACCTCTGCACTCTTATTACTTACACTTCTAGATATAAAACCTAATACTCTGTTTGGCTTATTTCGAACATTAACGCACTGTTTTCTAGGCCGTAGGTCCGGGCTTACAAGTACCCCTAAGTCTCTTTCACAAGTCGACTTCTCTAGGTTGATGTTGTTAAGTCTGTATACATTGACAGTATTTGTTCTTCCAATCTGCCGCCCTATTTTGGTGTCATCCGCAAACGTGCTTATGTCACTGCTGATCCCAGTATCTAGATCGTTTATATAGATTATAATCTATATTAACAAGAGTGGGCCTAGTACTGACCCCTGGGGAACCCCACTGGTTACACGGCCCCACTCAGATTTAACACCATCTACGCTGACCCTCTGTGTTCTATCGGTGAGCCATGATTTTATCCACTTTAAAACTTTCCCCTCGATACCTTAACTTTTCTCAGAAGCCTCTGATGCGGTACTCTGTCAAACGCTTTGCTAAAGTCTAAGTAAATACATCGTAATTTTCGTCATGTTTGTATGTATGTCTCAGAATTTCCCTAGAATATATATTTTTTTTTCTCGTGAGATTCGCCTATTTTCCATCCTGGTCTCTGTCTGTCTGTCTCTCAGTCTGTCTGTCTTTCTGTCTGTCCCAAAGTTTCCTCAACATATGCAAACACTTTTAAATCGTAATGTACCACCGGAAGCACTTAAACTACTTAGAAAACACTTAACACAACACTTTACCGTCGGGGGGAAGTTGGCAACGAAATGTAAACAACTGAAGATTTGTTTATTAATGGAGAGATCTTTTGGTGTCGTTTCTCGGTAGTTGCCATCTTCTGTTATCATCATCATCATCATCATCATCATCATCATCATCATCATCATCACCATCATCATCATCATTAAAGGAGGAGCACCCTAGGCATGAACACCAGGGACAAGTGAGGTGGGAAGTGAGGGAGGCAGCCATGATCGCAATAGGAGAGGTGTTAGTGTGGCGGGTCTATTATTAGCAAGCACCTGTCACACCTGAGTAAGGGGGGCGGCCCGACAGGTGAACACACACACACACACACACACACACACACACACACACACACACACACACACACACACACACACACACCTCCGCCAGCACCGCGCTAGATTGGCACACGTCATCCACATTGTTATGGAGATTGAGAAGGTCTTAGTAATTGTTGTGAAGTGTAGACCTGTGATTGATGTCTCCTGGCAGGTGTTGTAATGTTGGTACACCGTATACCTGGTGTGTTGTGTGTGGGGGTGGGTGTGTTGTGTTGTGTGTGGGGGTGAGTGTGGTGTTGTGGGTGGGTGTGTTGGTTTGTGTGTAGGGGTGAGTGTGGTGTTGTGTTGTGTGTGGGGGCGGGTGGGTGTGTGTTGTGTGTGTGTGTTGTGTGTTGTGTGGGGTGGGTGTGTTGTGGGTGTGGGGTGTGTGTGTATGTGTTGTTTTGTGTGTTTCTGGGTGTTTTCTCTGTGTTTGTATGTGTATGTGTTTTCTGTTTGTGTGTGTGTGTGTGTGTGTGTGTGTGTGTGTGTGTGTGTGTGTGTGTGTGTGTGTGGGTGATTACATTAGAGCCACCACTATTCTTTTATAACTTTTCTCACAACATTAAATCTCACTGACCTTCACCAAATAATATTGAGTCAATTTTGTGTACGTAATAAAGTATTAAATTCCACTACGTAAGTCTAGGTATTTAACGCTGAGTGGGAATTATATAGTTACGGTATTGTTAACCTCCTGAAAATGCTAACTGGACGTTTTAATATTTAACCTGACTCTTTGCAGTATTATTTCGATTTAGGGAATTACTCAGTGTATTCAAAGGGTTAAGACAGTATTCAAGGGGTTAAGTCATCGTACTCAAGGGGTTCAGTCATCGTACTCAAGGGGTTCAGTTATCGTACTCAAGGGGTTAAGTCATCGTACTCAAGGGGTTAAGTCATTGTACTCAAGGGGTTCAGTCATCGCACTCAAGGGGTTCAGTCATCGCACTCAAGGGGTTAAGTCATCGTACTCAAGGGGTTAAGTCATTGTACTCAAGGGGTTCAGTCATCGCACTCAAGGGGTTCAGTCATCGCACTCAAGGGGTTAAGTCATCGTACTCAAGGGGTTACACTAAGAAAATAATGCAGGAAATTGAAGAAAAAAAGTGAAAAATTAAGAAAATATGAAGAAAAAAAAATCAGGAAAAAAATCGACAAAAATCTGTTTCTTCATATTTTATTTTTCCTTCTCGTGTGTTGAGCATGAAGGCGGGTGGTTGATACCTAAGTCAGAGGGGCAAACCTTGATTACTGTATGAGATGGCGACTAAATATAGCTAAGACAACACGCGAACTGGGAGTCTTTTCATAACACCGAAGCCTTGACCTTTTCAACTTTGGATATATTTACCTGATGTAAGTTTGGTTAGGGTTAGGTTAGGTTAGAGTTTGGTTAGGTTAGGTTAGGTTAGATTAAAGGTAACACTTTCCTCTACTCAAACAACGTGAATAGCATTAATTAAATAGCACAGTAACGAATTTTCCTCTACAGTGTAATGAGCCTACCATCGTTCACTCAGGTATCGTAATTGACCTTACCTGGTGAGGAAATTAGAATCACCTGTCGTTACTCTCCTAAATCCAGGTAAATCCAGAGATATTCTGCTTCAGTCTCTCTTTAGTGCTCAGTTAGTGAAAGGATTTTATAGGTGTAATATCAGTGGAGTTTGGCTGCCGTGTTGTGTGGTTGGTGGTATGTGGACTGTATGGTAGGTAGGTGAGTAACTGGTTCAGGTAGACTGTATGGTAGGTACGTGAGGTAACTGGTTCAGGTAGACTGTATGGTAGGTAGATAAGTAACCGGTTCAGGTAGACTGTATGGTAGGTAGATAAGTAACTGGTTCAGGTAGACTGTATGGTAGGTAGGTGAGGTAACTGGTTCAGGTAAACTTTCAACATAAGAGGTCTCCATGGCAACGTAAGATCCAGCAGTGTTCCTTCAGACTAATAATAATACTTGGCCAGGTTAATAAGACTCCCGTTATCTTTTACCTGCCTGTTTTACCTGTCTGCTTTACCTGTCATCTTGTTATCCTTTATTAATCTTTATCGAGTATTATAATCCTTTCGCTTTCTTTTTGTTGTTCTTATTCATTTTGTTCTTGTTATTCATTTTCTTCTGTTGATGCTGGTGTACAGTCACACACACACACACACACACACACACACACACACACACACACACATGACAGGGAAGCTATATACCTCATTCCCGGTAGACGGTAAGCTGCTACCATCGTCTGTCCTGTCTACAACTTTAAGACCTTCCCTCCCCCCTCCTTCCCTCCCCCCCCCTTCCCCCTCCTTCCCTCCCTCCATCCCCACCAACATTGACTCCGTTCTCGGGCTCTGATTGGTTGCCAGTACTCTCTCATTTTCGTTGATTGGTGGAAAGTTGATGCCTGTGGTTGCCAATGATTATTATTATTACTTCTTTATTATTTATTCAAGGTGTGTTGGGTTAGGTTAGGTTAGTGACCTTGTCTTAACGTGTATGTATGTATGTATGTATGTATGTATGTATGTATGTATAAATATCACTATATGTATGTATGTATCCTTCTCAACACAACGTCGGTAAAAGGGGTTAAGTTAAAATCCTTAAGGAAATGTGTGGTATCCTGCAGGACGTCACTCGTCCATCCTCACGAGGCGGGTCACCTTAATCCCGGATCCTAATTTGCCAGAGTGATCAGCTTGGGTCGTCCCTGCACCGAATAATAACTCTGTGTTAAACCTTTGTTAGCCGGGGATCGAACCTGTGTCTCATGGGAGGGGAATATCCGGTGTGGGGGATATCTGAACCTTGTACCACGTGCTGTAATTATCCAAATACCCGGATATTCTCAGTGTTATTTATTCCTTCGGTGTTATCAGTTCAGTTTATTCCTTTATCAGTGTTACCAATCTTCCTCTGAGCACCGGGGTAGATATTCTCAGTAGTACCAATCTTTTAGTCACCCAGGGCCTTCCAGTCACCCAGGGCCTTCCAGTCACCCAGGGCCTTCCAGTCACCCAGGGCCTTCCAGTAACCCAGGGGCCTTCCACCATGGCCTTCCACACACCCCAGGGCCTTCCAGTCACCAGGGCCTTCCACACACCAGGGCCTTCCAGTTCACCCAGGGCCTTCCACACAGGGCCTTCCACACACCCAGGGCCTTCCAGTCATTCCCACACCAGGGCCTTCCAGTCACCAGGGCCTTCCACACACCCAGACCTTCCACACACAGTCTTCCAGTAACAGGCCTTCCAGGGCCTTCCAGTCACCCAGGGCCTTCCAGTCACCCAGGGGCCTTCCACAGTCACCCCAGGGCCTTCCACACACCCCTTCCAGGGCCTTCCACACACCCAGGGCCTTCCCAGGACCTTCCACACACCCAGGGGGCCTTCCACACCCAGGGCCTTCCACACACCCAGGGCCTTCACCCAGGGCCTTCCACCTTCCAGTCACCCAGGCCTTCCAGTCACCAGGGCCTTCCACACCAGGGCCTTCCAGTCAGAGACCTTCCACAGGGCCTTCCAGGGGCCTTCAGTAACCACCCAGGGCCTTCCACACACCCAGGGCCTTCCACACACCCAGGGCCTTCCACACACCAGGGCCTTCCAGTCCAGGGCCTTCCACACACCCAGGGCCTTCCACACACCCAGGGCCTTCCCACACACCCAGGGCCTTCCACACCCAGGGCCTTCCACACACCCAGGGCCTTCCACACACAGGGCCTTCCACACCCAGGGCCTTCCAGTCACCCAGGGCCTTCCACACACCCAGGGCCTTCCACACACCCAGGGCCTTCCACACACCCAGGGCCTTCCACACACCCCAGGACCTTCACACACAGAGGGGGGCCTTCCACACACCCAGAGACCTTCCACACCCAGGGCCTTCCACACACCCAGGGCCTTCCAGTCACCCAGGGCCTTCCACACACCCAGGGCCTTCCAGGGCCTTCCAGGGGGCCTTCCACACACACCCAGGGCCTTCCAGGGGGCCTTCCAGTCACCCAGCCTTCCAGTCACGGGGCCTTCCACACACCCAGGGCTTCAGTGGCCTTCCACACACCCAGGGCCTTCCACACCCAGGGCCTTCAGTCCTTCAGTCACCCAGGGCCTTCCACACAGGGCCTTCAGGGCCTTCCACACACCCAGGGCCTTCCAGTTCACCCAGGGCACCCAGGGCCTTCCAGTCACCCAGGGCCTTCCACACCCAGGGCCTTCCAGTCACCAGGGCCTTCCACTTCACACCCAGGGCCTTCCACACACCCAGGGCCTTCCAGGGCCTTCCACACCAGGGCCTTCCAGTCACGTACCCAGGGCCTTCCACACACCCAGGGCCTTCCAGTCACCCAGGGCCTTCCACACACCCAGGGCCTTCCAGTCACCCAGGGCCTTCCACACACCCAGGGCCTTCCACACACCCAGGGCCTTCCAGTCACCCAGGGCCTTGCAATATGGTATAAAACGTTAATGTTGCACTGCAGTAAAACAAGAGTGGGAGGGCAGACAGGACGGTGGGTGGGGTGGCCGTGTGCAACCTGCAACTTTGCAACTTTTCGGGGAAGGGGGAAGGCGAGGCAGTGCGGGGATGTGCTACAGACAAAGACAGGGCCTCCGAGCTACCAGTACAACCCCCCCCCAGGGACTCGCGTCTGATCCCAAAGTCCCCTAACCTACCTCCTCTCTCGCCCTCCCTCCTAACCCCCCCCACCTCCCTTCATTCCCTCTCCCTTTCCTCCTCTCCTCGTCCAGTAATCTTGCAACCCTACCTCTCTTTCTCTCTCTCTCTATTCATTATCTCGCTCTCCACCTCCTCACTCTCTCTTTTCCCCTATCACTGCCTTCCCCCTTCCCTCCCTCCCTCCTTCCTTCCTTCCTCCCTCCCAGTGCTATCTCAACGTGTGCTTTATCTACTACTACTCTCTCACTATCTCTAATCTGTCTCTTCCATTTTCCTTCCTCCCCAACTCCTCTCTTCCCTCCCTCCCTCCCTCTACCTACTGGGTCTTACCATACACTCTCCTATTCATGTGGTCTGCCTTTCTCCCTGGCTATCTTTACCCCACGACCTTCCCTCGTTCACTAATCTTTATAATCTCCTCCCTCCCTGTCTCACTTTTCTCTTCCTCCCTCCCTTCCGTCTCCCTTATCTCTCCCTCCCTGTCTCCTCTTTTCTCCCTCCTTTCCTGACCACACATTCTTCACCTACTTAACATTACGTGATCATGTAAAGTTAAGTAGAGTCTTAGTGCAATTTTGTCCTCCCAATTTAATCAGTTTATCGGCATTACGATATCATATACAGGTAGAGTCTCAGTGCAATTTTGTGGCCATTTTCAACAACTAATTGACGGTAAGTGAACGCAGGTAATTAAGAAAGTTCCATTACAAATTTGACTTTATTCCTGGATCTTTCTTGTCTCGGGGTCACGTTAACTCACTCGGGTTCATCCACACAGCGTCTCCCGTTACAGAGGTCAATTTAGTGATATTTTATCGTAAGAATCTTTGTTTAATTTTGTGGGGTCTGATTCTGATAACTTGTTGTAAGGAGCTTTTAATGGTCTTGTGTTGAGCTGCTTAAGGGTTCAGGTCTCGTTCGTGGTGTTATAGTTGTTCTTTAGGTAATTGTGTATATGTGAGTTTCGAGGTTGTTGTTATTAGTATTGTTATTATTATTATTATTATTATTATTATTAGTAGTAGTAGTAGTAGTAGTAGTAGTAGTAGTAGTAGTTCTGGTCACCATTCACTAATTCAGGGTAGTGTGAACCGTCGACTTGTCAGTATCCTGTAGTAAGGGACATTGGCCCCTCATAGAAAACGGGGTCCAGCCAGGCTATTAATACAGGGGGAACTTAAGGAAACTTTTATAGGGTGTCTCAGAAAAATGTCCCTCCCTCCCTCCCTCCCCCTCCTCCTCTCCTCACCTGCTCCCTGAGACGTAAATAGGAATAAACTTCTGTTGGATTTTTTGGTTTAGACAGACAGACAGATAGACAGATGGATGGATAGAGATAGATGACACAATGCATCTTTAACATTATCATCATCATAATGGCGCCATGAAGAATAATAATAGCATCATCATCATCATCATCATCATCATCATATATCAGAGTCACGCTATGATAAATAATAACAGTATTTGCATCACCAGCACTAACCCTTGATTAATGCACGCGTCTCCCATGTATGTCTGTGTGTGTGTGTGTGTGTGTGTGTGGGTGGGTGGTAATGAGGTGAAGGGATACATACATACGTACATAAATACATACATACACTTAGATACATACATACTTAAGCGATAAACACACACACACATACACGCTGAACGGTAAATATGACTAATTAAAAAAAATTTGCTTATTAGCTTTCCAAACTAAACTTGTACACCCTGAGGGCCCTATATATATATTTAATGACCTCTGACCTGTCCTGATGAACGATGACCTGACCAGATGAACGATGACCTGACCTATGAACAATGACTTGGCCTATAAACAATGACCTGACCTGATGAACAATGGCCTGACCAGGTGAACAATGACCTGACCTATGAACAATGACTTGACCTATAAACAATGACCTGACCTGATGAACAATGACCTGACCAGATGAACTATGACCTGACCTATGAACAATGACTTGACCTATAAACAATGACCTGACCTGATGAACAATGACCTGACCAGATGACCTCTGACCTGACCAGATGACCTCTGACCTGACCTATGATGGCAGGGCCGGCATTATTCTTGCTTGGGGTTTTTTAAATACGGATACATTTATTCTTGAATACATATTGCTTATTAAAACGGAAGCTGAGCTAATTCACAAGATCGGGTTCGATTCACCACAGAGAATTTTGTTGTGTGTTTCTTTTTTGCTTATTATTTTATGTTCTTTAAAGTCATGTTGTGGTGGTGGTGGTATTTGTGTGGTGGTGTGTGGTGGTGAATTGTGGTGAGTGTTACATGTGGTAGTGTTGTGGTGGTGGTGGTGGTGATAGTTATAAAAGTTGGTGACTGTTGTTGTGATTATGACAAATGTTGTTATTATTATTATTATTATTATTATTATTATTATTATTATTGTTATTATTATTATTATTATTATTATTATTATTATTATTATTGTTATTATTATTATTATTATTGTTATTGTTATTATTATTATTATTATTATTTATTATTATTATTATTATTATTATTATTATTATTATTATTATCATTTATTATTATTATTATTATTATTATTATTATTATTATTATTATTATTATTATTATTATTATTATTATTATTATTATCATTATCATTATTTATACACTTACTTACCATTCGGTCTTTATCATAGTGACAAACGGTGAGTTATGGTGAAGTTAATTTTATCGGGCCACTTTTATCAGTTATAGATGACGGGAAGTTAATCTGGTGAAAACTCGGGTTAATGATGAATATACACATTATACATACATTATACACATTATACATACATTATACACATTATACACACCGTAAGATTTTGGCCGGTTGGGATAATATATTTACGAGGACAATTTATCACATTTAACGACCAATTACCTTTAATGTTTCGGTAGTTTAACAGTTAAGGTGGATGTGGAGATAACGAGCTGGGATAATGTTTGGGTAGGTTGGGATTGGTTGAGGTTTGGTTGGGTTAGGTTAGGTTGGGTTAGGTTGGGTTGGGTTATACGTATTTCACTATATCTAACTATAACCTTTAGTACCTATACCACTATAACACGTGCCGCAGCATAGCACTATAACACGTGCCGCAGCATAGCACTATAACACGTGCCGCAGCATAGCACTATAACACGTGCCGCAACATAGCACTATAACACGTGCCGCAATATACCACTATAACACGTGCCGCAGCATAGCACTAGAACACGTGCCGCAGCATAGCACTAGAACACGTGCCGCAACTTACTACTATAACACGTGCCTGCATACCTGCGTAGAGCTCTCCTCCACTGCATAAAGAGGAACATGACTTCGTTTGTACTCAAGGAAGATATGCCCACAGCCGGTTCCTCACAATCCAGTAATCCGGTTTATTGACCAACCCCGCGCCCACTGTCTTGTATGCTAACTGTACAACTAGCTAACTAACCTTACCTTCCCTTATGCATACCATACCTTACCTTACCTTGTCCTGGTTTGACTGTTTTGAGAGGGTGAATCACTTTTGGTAACTCGGTTTCATCATGGGAATAAGCAGAGTAATTATTATTGTGTGGGGGGGTAGATGGATGGATAGATAGATAGATAGATGAATAGATAGATAGATAGGTAGATAGATAAATAGACTATCTACATCTCCGTCACTTCTGCAGTTACATACGGAGGGACGAGAGAGAGAGAGAGAGATAGAGGCGAGAGCTGTTTCCATTACGGTTGTGAGCGGAGGAAACGAGTTCTTCTTCAACTGTCAGCGAGACGCCTCACACTCCTCCCTTAATTCACAAGTTGGAGGGGTTTTTGGGGGTTGGGGGGGGGGCTTTGGAGGGAGGGGGGGTTGACGGGGGTTCTCCGGTGTCAAGAGGCGAGATCATTAAGCCAGTCACAAGTCCGGGGTCATCAATCTTGTCGTGGCATTAAGGTTGAATAGGCGACACATGCCGGGTTCTGTAACGTGATCCCAGTCCTGAGCCCAGACCCGTTTATTGCCACATCATTATGATGACTTCACTTAACCTAACCTAATCTGACCTAATCTAACCTCACCTAGCCTAACCTAACCTAACCTAACCTAACCTCACCTAACCTATCCTAATCTAACCTCACCTAGCCTAACCTAACCTAATCTAACCTCACCTAGCCCAATCTAACCTCACCTAACCTGACCTAACCTAACCTCACCTGACCTGACCTAATCTAACCTAATCTAACCTCACCTAACCTATCCTAATCTAACCTCACCTAACCTAGCCTAATCTAACCTCACCTAGCCTAACCTAACCTAATCTAACCTCACCTAGCCTAACCTAACCTAATCTAACCTCACCTAGCCTAACCTAACCTAATCTAACCTCACCTAACCTAACCTATCCTATCCTAATCTAACCTCACCTAGCCTAACCTAACCTAATCTAACCTCACCTAGCCCAATCTAACCTCACCTAACCCAATCTAACCTCACCTAACCTAACCTAATCTAATCTAACCTAACCTAACCTAACCTAACCTAACCACTTCCCTTGTCCAGGTATGTACAAGTGTAAATAAGACAGGTGGTTCATGTATTAATTAAGACCTTCCTTGTACCCCGTGTAGGTGTAACTCACAGGTACAGGTGTAACTCAGGTACAGGTGTTACTCACAGGTACAGGTGTAACTCACAGGTACAGGTGTAACTCACAGGTACAGGTGTAACTCACAGGTACAGGTGTAACTCACAGGTACAGGTGTAACTCACAGGTACAGGTGTAACTCACAGGTACAGGTGAAACTCACAGGTACAGGTGTAACTCACAGGTACAGGTGTAACTCACAGGTACAGGTGTAACTCACAGGTGCAGGTGTAACTCACAGGTACAGGTGTAACTCACAGGTACAGGTGTAACTCACAGGTGACAGTAGTGACATTATTTTCTATATCCTGCCATGAGAAATTTTAAATCCTTCTTATAAGTATTACTCCCTTATAAGTTATTACTCCCTTATAAGTATTACTCCCTTATAAGTTATTACTCCCTTATAAGTACACCTTATAAGTATTACCTCTTATAAGTATACCTCCCTTATAAGTATTACTCCCTTATAAGTATTACTCCTCTTTTACCTTATAAGTATTACCCCTATAAGTATTACTCCCTTTATAAGTATTACCTCATAAGTATTACTTCCTTATAAGTATTACCTTATAAGTATTACTTCCTATATATTACTCTTATATATTACCTCCTTTATAAGTATTACTCCCTTATATATTACTCCTTATATATTACTCCCTTATAAGTATTACCCTATAAGTATTACTCCCTTATAAGTATTACTCCCTTTATAAGTATTACCCTTTATAAGTATTACTCCTCTTATATATTACTCCTTATAAGTATTACCCTTATAATACTCCCTTATACTCCTCATAAATAATCACTTAGTGTACTATACCATCAGACCCAGACTCTGCCCCCATCCACCCTCCCCATCCAACCCCCTCCCCCCATCCAACCCTCCCCATCCACCCTCCCCATCCACCCTCCTTCCCATCCACCCCCTCCTCCCCCATCCACCCCTCCTCCCCCATCCACCCCCCCATCCACCCCCTCCTCCCCCCCCCCCCATCCACCCTCCCTCCCCCCATCCACTCACTGTACAGGAAATTAGGCCAACACGCTTGTTATGGAGATGATCCGCTAATTACCACCACCCTCTCCCCGTCCCCGTTTAGTGAGACTTGCTGTAAACGCGACAACCCCTAACGTAACCAATGACTAACTCGCCCGTATGGTTTGGTTGGCGGTTATGTCACTCTTGTTCTTAGGTTGATTGCCCCCAGTTGCCAGATACTGTTATGGGGGAAGAAATTTTGGTCTATATTATCATAATACTCTGAGGTTAGGTTAGGTTAGGTTAGGTTAGTTTTACGTTGGGGTTAGGTTAGGTTAGGTTAAGCTTGTTGGGTTAGGTTAGGTTAGGTTAGTTTTTATGTTGGGTTGTGTTTAGTTTTGGTTAGATTAGGTTAGTTAGTTTTTCGTTGGGTTAGTTGGTTTTGTTAGATTAGGTTAGGTTAGTTTTTCGTTGGGTTAGGTTAGTTTTGCTAGATTAGGTTAGGTTAGTTTTTCGTTGGGTTAGGTTAGTTTTGGTTAGATTAGGTTAGGTTAGTTTTTCGTTGGTAGGTTAGTTTTTTGGTTAGATTGTTGGGTTGTTTCGTTGGGTTAGGTTAGTTTTCAGATTGAGGTTAGGTTGGGTTTTTCGTTAGGTTGGGTTTTGCTAGGTTATGTTAGTTTTACGTTGGTTAGGTTAGTTTTGGAGATTAGGTTGGGGTTAGTTTTTCGTTGGGTTAGGTTAGTTTTGGTTAGATTAGGTTAGGTTAGTTTTTCGTTGGGTTAGGTTAGTTTTGGTTATGGTAAGTTTAGTTTCATGTTAGTTTTTCCTTAATTTGGTTAGATTAGGTTAGGTTAGTTTTTCGTTAGTTAGGGTTAGGTTAGGTTAGGTTAAGTTGTCATTCTCCGACACGTTCCGACTCACTGAGCATCCGGCCTCTGACTACATGGATCTCGTGCTCACCAAGATCGATTACAGTGTACACAGTGTCTGACATATCCGGCTGTCGCACAAAAAACACATTAAGAGCCGGATACTTGTATTTAACCGGTTATTTATATATATTGTCTTCAAGCTGGGCTATACTTAGTGTTTTTTTATTTCCTGTGTATGTCTCTGTGTATCTGTCTGTCTGTCTCACATACACACATACATACACACATACATACATACACACACACGTTTCAACATCCTCTTCAGTAACTTAAGTTCGCCCGACTAAAAACCAGTTACCATTTTATTAGTAATACCTTCACGTGTGTGTGTGTGTGTGTGTGTGTGTGTGTGTGTGTGTGTGTGTGTGTGTGTGTGCTTAAAAGAAGATTAATTACCAAACAAAAGGCGAGAAAAGGAGAAAATTTTCGATAACTCGTCATTTCTAAACATCCCGAGTTAGGACCCCTTGGAGACCCCTTGACCATTAACATCCCGAGTTGACCCCTTGGAGACCCCTTGGACCACTAACATCCCGAGTTAGGACCCCTTGAGACCCTTGACCACTAACATCCCGAGTTAGACCCCTTGAGACCCCCTGACCACTTCACATCCTGAGTTAGACCCCTGAGACCCCTTGGACCACTATCCTGAGTATCCCTTGAGACCCCTTGACCACTAACATCCCGAGTTAGGACCTTGGACTTGGACCACTAACATCCTGAGTTAGGACCCCTTGAGACCCCTTGGACCATTAACATCCTGAGTTAGACCCCTTGAGACCCCCTGGACCACTAACATCCTGAGTTAGACCCCTTGAGACCCCCTTGGACCACTAACATCCTATTAGACCCCTTGAGACCCCACCACTAACATCCTGAGTTGGGCCCCTTGGAGACCCTTGGACCACTACATCCCGAGTTAGGACCCTTGAGACCCCTTGGACCATTAACATCCCGAGTTAGGACCCTTGGAGACCCCTTGGACCACTAACATCCGGAGTTAGGACCCTTGGAGACCCCTTGACCATTAACATCCGAGTTGGAGACCCTTGGAGCATAAACATCCATATATGGACCTCTTGGAGATCCCTTGGAGACCCCTTGAGAACCCCTTCAATGTGGCAGAGAATGGAGACTTGTTTACCATTATAACCCACCCTTGTTTATGTTGAGAAGTGACTTAAGGGTGAACTAGATTTAAGGAGACTAAGGGTGAACTGGATTTAAGGGAGACTAAGGGTGAACTAGATTTAAGGGAGACTAAGGGTGAACTGGACTTAAGGGAGACGTTTAATATAGGGTGGCACATTCTCTAGGAGTTGTCATCAGCCCCTTCCTTCCTTCCTTCCTTCCTTCCTTCCTTCCTTCCTTCCTTCCTTCCTTCCTTCCTTCCTTCCTTTCCCTTCCTTCCTTCCTTCCCTTCCTTCCTTCCTTCCTTCTTCCTTCCTCTTCCTCTTCCTTCCTTCCTTCCTCTTCCTTCCTTCCTCTTCCTTCCTTCCTTCCTTCCTCTTAACATCACTTTAGTTTTGTCTTTTCTGTCATTAACTTTGATTAGGATAGATTAGGCTAGGATAGAGTAGGTTAGGGTAGGTTAGGTTAGGTAGGTTGAGATGGTATGTTAGGGTTGGTAGGACAGAGTGTTAGTTGGGTTAGGTTAGGTTAGGGTAGGTTAGGTTAGGTAGGTTAGGACAGATATGTTAGGTTGGGTTAGGTTAGGTTAGGGGTAGGTAGTAGGTTAGTGTAGGGTTAGGTTAGGTAGGTTAGGGAGATAGTGTAGGTTTGGTTAGGCTAGGATAGGTTAGGTTGGGTTAGGGCTAGTTAGGGTAGGTTTGGTTAGGGTAGGTTAGGGTAGGTTAGGTTAGGATAGTGTAGGTTAGGTTAGGCTAGGATAGGTTAGGTTAGGTTGGGTTAGGTTAGTGATAGAGGCAGATTCTTGGCCACAGTTGGGGATTGTCAGAAAAGGTCTCGTAAATTTCTAGCTCAATCTTGTATATTTTCTGCACTTTTGTTTATCTTTGGACTACGTGTGTGTGTATATTATTGTTCATGTATTAGTAAGGTATTTTATATTGTATGATTTTCCTGTATTTCTTAGTAAAGTATTGTTGCTTCATACACCGTGTTGCTTCATACACCGTGTTGCTTCATACACTGTGTTGCTTCACACCGTGTTGCTTCATACACCTTGTTGCTTCATACACCTGTGTTGCTTCATACACCGTGTTGCTTCATACACCTTGTTGCTTATACACCGTGTTTTCCATACACCTTGTTGCTTATACACCTTGTTGCTTCATATACACCGTGTTGCTTCATACACCTTGTTGCTTCATACACTGTGTTGCAACGTGTTGTTTATACACTGTGTTGTTTTACACACTGTGTTGTTCATACACCGTGTTGCTTCATACACTGTGTTGCTTCATACACCTTGTTGCTACACGTGTTTCATACACTGTGTTGTTTCATACACTGTGTTGCTTCATACACTGTGTTGCTTCATACACTGTGTTGTTATACACTTTGTTGCTTCATACACTGTGTTGTTTCATACACTGTGTTGTTTATACACTGTGTGTTTCATACACGTGTTGTTTATACAGTGTTGTTACGTGCTTATACACTGTGTTGTTTTACACTGTGTTGCTTCATACACCTTGTTGCTTCATACTGTGTTGCTTATACACTGTGTTGCTTCATACACTGTGTTGCTTCATACACCGTGTTGCTTCATACACCTTGTTGCTTCATACACCTTGTTGCTTCATACACCTTGTTGCTTCATACACCGTGTTGCTTCATACACTGTGTTGCTTCATACACCGTGTTGCTTCATACACTGTGTTGCTTCACACCTCCCATTGATATGTATATTGATATCATTTGCGGATTGTTCGATTTTTTTTCCATACTCTGAACAAGTGGGTGGTGAGGTAAGGCTGGGAGAAGGAAAATCCCTAGTGGAGGAGGGGGAAGAAGAGGGGAGGGAAGAGGGGAAGAGGAGGGGAGATAGATGAGAGGGAGGTTGTGGTGGTTGAGGAGGAAGAAGAGGGGGGAGGGGGAAGAGGAGGGGAGATAGATGAGAGGGAGGTTGTGGTGGTTGAGGAGGAAGAAGAGGGGAGGAAGAGGGGAAGAAGGGGAGATGAGGAGGAGGAGAAGGAGGAGGCGAGAAGGAGTAAGGGAGAAGAAAAGGAGGGAGGTGGTGGTGGAGGATGAGGAATGGGGAATAGAAGAGGAGGAGGAGGAGGAGGAGAAAGAATAAGTAGGAGGAGTTAGAGGTGGAGGAAGAAGAAGAAGAAGAGGAGGAAGAGGAAGAGGAGGTCAAATGGAGTCGGTTACCACTTCACTCACCACTACCGAACTGTGCCTCACCAGTTGACCAATCAGATTACGTATAAAACATAGGCAATTAACCAGAGGACCAATTATAAGCCAGATACGAACGACCACACACACAGTGGGGTGATGGGGTGGGGGGAGTGATGGGGGTGGTGAGGTGATGGGGAGAAGATGGGGGTAGTGAGGAGGGTGTGGTGAGGAGGAAGGGGTGGTGGGGTGATGGGGAGGCGGTGTCTGTGGTAGTGAAAACAAGTTAGCGGGACGGGTTAGGTTAGGGTGAGGGGCGGTGATCCAAGGAGGTGAAGTAAACCACGACGGAGACACGTTTATCACGGGGGTGAGGGAGGAGGAGGGAGGGTGAGGGGGAGGGGTTTGTATAATGGTTGCATCACTTAGAGAGTAAACCTGGTATTATCTCTCTCTCTCTCTCTCTCTCTCTCTCTACAGACACATACACGCATTATTATTATTATTATTATTATTATTATTATTATTATTATTATTATTATTATTATTATTATTATTATTTTTACTATTATTACTATTATTATTTTTACTATTATTATTATTTTTACTACTACTACTACTACTACTACTACTACTACTACTACTATTATATGGAGTTTATTGTGGCGTAGTTAGAGACTTAAACACCTTTATTAACGATCCTATGTCTTCCTATAAGTTAAGGTACATTTAAGAATATACAGGTAATAGCCTTAGTTAATTAGATACCAGGTAATGCGTCCCTCTCTTGCTGCAGGTGTGTGTGTGTGTGTGTGTGTGTGTGTGTGTGTGTGTGTGTTGTTTAGGTGACGCCAGGTGAAGTGTGACTTGCATTTAATACTCTTGATTAATTGTTTATCTATTTATAATTTACAGGTAATCTTCTCTTACCTGTGTGTTGGTGTATTTAGTTTTTCTTGATTGGGTTAGTAATATTTGTGTAATTTATTCGTTTATAATTTATTTCATTGTTATTTTTTCTGTTTGTAGATTTATTTCGTTTTTTCTTCTTTGTTTACGTAATTTTGAGGCATTTATAATTTTTTTGTTTTATTCCATTTTGTTTTTTATTCCTGTGTATTTTTTTTCTTGATTAATTAAATTAAAATTATCTCACCAGTGGTCGTAATGGTTCAGGTGTGAGGGTCCAGGTGTATGGTGGAGGGGCCAGGTGTATGGTGGAGAAGGTGGGTGTGGGGGCCAGGTGTCTGTAAGGGGAAGATAGGTGTGTGTGTGGGGAGGAGGGTCCAGGTGTATGGTGGAGAGAGTAGGTGTGGGGGCCAGGTGTATGGTGGAGGGTAGGTGTGGGGGCCAGGTGTGGGGAGAGGGGCCCAGGTGTAGGGGCCAGGTGTATGGTGGAGGGCCAGGTGTGGGGGCCCCGGGTGTATGGTGGAGAGAGTAGGTGTAGGGGCCAGGTGTATGGTGGAGAGGGTAGGTGTGGGGCCAGGTGTATGGTGGAGGGCCAGGTGTGGGGGGCCAGGTGTATGGTGGAGGGGCCAGGTGTAGGGGGCCAGGTGTATGGTGGAGGGCCAGGTGTGGGGCCAGGTGTATGGTGGAGAGAGTAGGTGTGGGGGCCAGGTGTATGGTGGAGAGGGAGGTGAGGGGCCAGGTGTATGGTGGAGGGGCCAGGTGTGGGGGCCAGGTGTAGTGGAGGGCCAGGTGTGGGGGCCAGGTGTATGGTGGAGGGGGCCAGGTGTATGGTGGAGGGGAGCCAGGTGTATGGTGGAGGAGGCAGCGTGAGCCAGGTGTGATGTGACTCAGCTAACACTGTGGGTCTTCCCTCGCCTCATCATGTCTGAGGTGACTTGCTGATCCTTGCCTGTCCTGCCGCTGTCTCTATGTCCTGCAGGACTCCCCCTACTGTGTGTCCTGCAGGACTCCCTCCTACTGTGTGTCCTGCAGGACTCCCTCCTACTGTGTGTCCTGCAGGACTCCCTCCTTCTGTGTGTCCTGCAGGACTCCCCCTACTGTGTGTCCTGCAGGACTCCCCCCTACTGTGTGTCCTGCAGGACTCCCTCCTACTGTGTGTCCTGCAGGACTCCCCCCTACTGTGTGTCCTGCAGGACTCCCTCCTACTGTGTGTCCTGCAGGACTCCCTCCTACTGTGTGTCCTGCAGGACTCCCCCTACTGTGTGTCCTGCAGGACTCCCCCCTACTGTGTGTCCTGCAGGACTCCCCCCTACTGTGTGTCCTGCAGGACTCCCTCCTACTGTGTGTCCTGCAGGACTCCCCCTACTGTGTGTCCTGCAGGACTCCCTCCTACTGTGTGTCCTGCAGGACTCCCCCTACTGTGTGTCCTGCAGGACTCCCTCCTACTGTGTGTCCTGCAGGACTCCCCCTACTGTGTGTCCTGCAGGACTCCCCCTACTGTGTGTCCTGCAGGACTCCCCTCCTACTGTGTGTCCTGCAGGACTCCCTCCTACTGTGTCCTGCAGGACTCCCTCCTGTGTCCCAGGACTCCTCCTACTGTGTGTCCTGCAGGACTCCTCCTACTGTGTGTCCTGCAGGACTCCTCTACTGTGTGTCCTGCAGGACTCCCTACTGTGTGTCCTGCAGGACTCCCTCCTACTGTGTGTCCTGCAGGACTCCTCCTACTGTGTGTCCTGCAGGACTCCCTCCTACTGTGTGTCCTGCAGGACTCCCTCCTACTGTGTGTCTGCAGGACTCCCTCCCTACTGTGTGTCTGCAGGACTCCCCTACTGTGTGTCCTCAGGACTCCCCCTACTGTGTGTCCTGCAGGACTCCCTCTACTGTGTGTCCTGCAGGACTCCCCTACTGTGTGTCCTGGGACTCCTCTACTGTGTGTCCTGCAGGACTCCCTCCTACTGTGTGTGCAGGACTCCCCACTGTGTGTCGCAGGACTCCCCCTGTGTGTCCTGCAGGACTCCCTACTGTGTGTCCTGGGACTCCCTCCTACTGTGTCCTCAGGACTCCTTGTGTGTCCAGGACTCCCCCTGTGTGTCCGACCCTACTGTGTGTCCTGCAGGACTCCTCTACTGTGTGTCCTGCAGGACTCCCCTACTGTGTGTCTGCAGGACTCCTCCACTGTGTGTCCTGCAGGACTCCCCTACTGTGTGTCCTGCAGGACTCCCCTACTGTGTGTCCTGCAGGACTCCTCTACTGTGTGTCCTGCAGGACTCCCTCTACTGTCCTGCAGGACTCCCTCATGTGTGGCTACTGTGTGTCCTGCAGGACTCCTCCTACTGTGTGTCCTGCAGGACTCCCTCCTACTGTGTGTCCTGCAGGACTCCCTCCTACTGTGTGTCCTGCAGGACTCCCTCCTACTGTGTGTCCTGCAGGACTCCCTCCTACTGTGTGTCCTGCAGGACTCCCTCCTACTGTGTGTCCTGCAGGACTCCCTCCTACTGTGTGTCCTGCAGGACTCCCTCCTACTGTGTGTCCTGCAGGACTCCCTCCTACTGAGTTTCCTGTAGGCTTCCTATCGTCTTGTCTGTGTTCTACAGGCCTCCTACAGTAATATAAGTGTACCAGCACCACCTGGTCTCTTGGGTAACTCTGGTATTACTTGTCATATAGAGGAACCACGTGGCCTACAGTCACCATATCATCACCACGTGTCCTACAGAAGTACTCTCTCACCACGTGTCCTACAGTGCTCTCTCACCACGTGTCCTACAGAAGTACTCTCTCTCTGTCCCAAGTACTCTCTCTCACCACGTGTCCTACAGAAGTACTCTCTCTCATCACGTGTCCTACAGAAGTACTCTCTCTCATCACGTGTCCTACAGAAGTGCTCTCTCTCATCACGTGTCCTACAGAAGTACTCTCTCTCATCACGTGTCTAGAAGTACTCTCTCTCACCGTGTCCTACAGAAGTACTCTCTCTCATCACGTGTCCTAGAAGTATCTCTCTCATCACGTGTCCTACAGAAGTACTCTCTCTCATCACGTGTCCTACAGAAGTACTCTCTCTCATCACGTGTCCCTACAAGTACTCTCTCTCACCACGTGTCCTACAAGTACTCTCACCATGTCTAGACATACTCTCTCTCACGTGTCCTACAGAAGTACTCTCTCTCACCGTGTCCTAGAAGTACTCTCTCTCATCACGTGTCCTACAAAGTACTCTCTCTCACCATGTCCTAAAGTACTCTCTCTCACCACGTGTCCTACAGAAGCTCTCTCACCGTGTCTACAAGTACTCTCTCACCACGTGTCCTACAATACTCTCACCACGTGTCCTAGAAGTACTCTCTCTCACCACGTGTCACAAGTACTCTCACCACGTGTCCTAGAAGTACTCTCTCACACGTGTCCTACAGAAGTACTCTCTCTCACCACGTGTCCTACAGAAGTACTCTCTCAACGTGTCCCACAGAAGTACTCTCTCTCATCACGTGTCCTACAGAAGTATCTCTCATCACGTGTCCCCAAACTCTCTCTCACCTTCCTACAGAAGTACTCTCTCACCACGTGTCCTACAAGTACTCTCTCATCACGTGTCCTACAGAAGTACTCTCTCACCACGTGTCCAGAAGTACTCTCTTTCATCACGTGTCCTACAGTACTCTCTCACCGTGTCTACAGAAGTACTCTCTCTCACGTGTCTGAAGTACTCTCTCCACGTGTCCTACAGAAGTACTCTCTCATCACGTGTCCTACAGAAGTACTCTCTCACCACGTGTCCTACAGAAGTACTCTCTCACCACGTGTCCTAAATGCTCTTCTGTCCTACGAAGTACTCTCTCTCATCACGTGTCCTACAAGTACTCTCTCCTCATCACGTGTCCTGAAATACTCTCTCATCGTGTCTACAAAGTACTCTCTCTCACCACGTGTCCTACAGAAATACTCTCTCTCACGTGTCCTACAAGTACTCTCCTCACCACGTGTCCTACAGAAGTACTCTCTCTCATCACGTGTCCTACAAGTACTCTCACCACGTGTCTACAAGTACTCTCTCTCACCACGTGTCCACAGAGTACTCTCCACCACTGTCCTACAGAAGTACTCTCTCTCACCACGTGTCCTACAGAAGTACTCTCTCACCACGTGTCCTACAGAAGTACTCTCTCTCACCACGTGTCCTACAGAAGTACTCTCTCACCACGTGTCCTACAGAAGTACTCTCTCACCACGTGTCCTACAGAGGCGGCATCACACCCCCATATTTGTATAGGTAATGGTTGAGTGTGTGGTGTGTATGGTAGACCCTGTGTACCCTGAGGCTGCTGAGGGGTGAGGTGTGAGGGGTGAGGGGTGAGGGGTGAGGGGTGAGGGGTGAGGTACATCTTCTCTCATCTGGCCAGGCTGTGGGAAGAAGGGCGTGCTGGTGATGGTGATAGTGATGGTGATAGTGATAGTGATGGTAGTGGTGATGGTGGTGGCGTGGCGCATTTCCCACCTGCACCAATGGCGCAGCATCACCCTGACCACTACCACCGTTACCACCACTTACCTCCTTCTCCTCCTCTATAGCCTGACAGTCCCCACCACCACTACTACTACTACTACTACTACTACTACTACTACTACCTCCACCACCACCACCATAACCCCCACCACCACCACACAAGAATGTTTCTGGCCGAGTGACGATCTTGCAACACGAGTAACAGACGCTTAAGGTTGACCTCGACATTCTAACCCTTGTAACTAAATCAAGAACATTCACCATCGCTCAAAAACTGACAGAAGCATTGACGGGTTCTTGGTGTAGTTGACGGCGTCTTAGTATTTGTCTGTCTGTCTGTCGAAAATTTTATCTTTTTTGGGGTGTCCCGTAAAGATTAGACATGCCAAGTTTATTTCCGATGTGTCCTTGGTCTGGGGATCGAACCTGGGTCCTCTTGTATCAGGAGTCGAGAGTACTAACATCTGCGCCATGGCTCACTGTTAAACTGCCAGTGTTTTTTTTTTTATGTTCTACCAGTGACATCACCCACGACATGACCCATGACATCAACGTATCACCCATAACATCACCCCATTACCCACGACATCACCCACCCATGACATCATTTACTTATCACCCATGACATCACCCACATCACCCATGACTTCACCTACGTATCACCCATAACATCACCCCATTACCCACGACATCACCCACCCATGACATCATTTACTTATCACCCATGACATCACCCGCGACATGACCCATGACATCACCTACGTATCACCCATAACATCACCCCATTACCCACGACATCACCCACCCATGACATCATTTACTTATCACCCATGACCACCCACTTATCACCCATGACTTCACCCACGTACCACCCATGGCAGGAGCATTTTTCTACACCCTCAGCATCTACCAGTCTTCACACTCAGTTAATCCGATCTTAAGCTCAGGAATCTTAAACGATCTTACGCTAAAAAAAATCCCTTACCTGGGGCTGTGTTAACGCGTCTGAACTAGGAAAAATTGGCAGAGGAAAATGGCGTCGTAAATGCACCAAGACTCAATCCTTACTAATTATATTATCTAACCCTGATATAGTGAGAAATTCCTTTACGATTTTTTTGAAAGATTTTGATTCCTTCTCGTTCTCATACTGTAAAAGATAAGAGTTTTTGAGATTCTGAATCCTTTTTTTTTTAGTTTTTTTTATATATAAATTTCTCATAAGTTTTTAAAAATCCAGTTCTATTTTTTATTTTAATTTGAAAGAAAGAAGAAATTTTAAAAACCCAGAACTTGATTTTTTTCTCCTAAATTAAAAAAAAAAATCAACGTAGGATATCTTCAGAATGCGAGTCCTTTAGGGTCCTTTGCGTGGAAATAAATAACGTAGGAATGTGTGAAAACCCGCATCCTTCACATTCTCTTAGGGGGAAAAAATACCAGCGGGATTTTTTAGAGAATTCGTGTCCTGGTCGCCCTCTCTTGGGGACTTGGCAAAGGTGGATGAACTTTGAGTACAGATACCACCTTGAGTACGATTATTTAATGTTTTGAGTACGATAACTTAACTCACACCTTCAGTACGAGGAGTAAACGTCATCAGTACGATAACTAACATCTTGAGTACGATAAATTTAATACTTTGAGTACGAAAACTTAACTCACATCTTGAGTACATGATTAATTTTGATCCCTTGAATACGATGATTTGGCCTCTTGATTATGATGACTTAACTCACACCTTGAGTACGATGACGACCTCTTGATTACAATGATTTAACACCTTGAGTACGATGATTAACACCTTGAGTACGATGACTTGACCCCCTTAGTACAATATCATCGTACTCTTGGGAATAAATCATAGTACTCAAAGGGAATAGATTGAACGACCATTAGTACTGTCCCTATTAGAAGTATATTGATAATTCTGGCTACCTATTAACTCGTGTATGTATGTATGTATGTATGTATGTATGTATGTATAGCCCCAAGGTTCGGAACATGAAGGCCCCCCCCCCTCCCCTCCTCGCTTCGAATCCGACACTGACTGATGACCACAGCCCCCGGGGTCTTGTACGGGTGTGTTTGCATAACCAACCCCTGGAACTATCTCCCACTCTCCCCCCCTCCTCCAGTCACCCCACCAGCTGATCTCCCCCCCCCTCAAGCACCCCACAAGATCATCTTCACTCCCCTCTCCAGTCACCAGATCAGCTGATCTCCCCTCCTCATTTAGTCACCCCCAGCAGCTGATCTCCTTCCCCTCCACCTTTAGTCACCCCAACAATTCAGTCTCCCCCTCCCTTCCCCTCCCCCTCTAGTCACCCCATCAGCTGATCTCCCCCTCCTCATTTTAGTCACCCCCACCAGCTGATCTCCCTTCCCCCTCCACCTCTAGTCACCCCCAGCAACTGATCTCCCCTCCCTCTACCAGTCACCCCAGCTGATCTCCCCTCCCCCATCTCTCCTCCCCCCAGCTGTGATCCACCCAATAGCTTGATCTTGCTGTACCGCCGTGCTGTTCGCCTCTGATTTAGCTGTGATAGTTCTGACGATATCCACAGGTGGTGTGGGTTTACAGCATATTAGTGGCGTGTGGTGATGCTGTTATGGCGGTGTGTGGTGTGGGTTTACAGCATATTCGTGGCGTGTGGTGGTGCTGTTAAATACTGTTGTTATCTTCAATGCTGTTCTTTGCTGCCTCATTATGCTGCAATCCTAAAATCTTGCATGGTTTCAGGGCATAGTCATGGTAATGCTGTTATCTGATGCTGTTCAATGCTGTGGTCATAACCCTTGGTACAGACCCATAGTATAGTCCCTTGGTGATGCTGTGCTCTCAGTGACCGGAAGTTATCTGACGTCACGATGGCGATGGCTCTCCTCTCTTCACAAAGGTCAGATTGCCATAAACTACTGTCATAGTCGTTTAGGACCAGTTAACAATGTCAATGGTTCAATGTGTCACTGTTTCATGACGTCATTAATTTGGGCAATCTATGACGTCATTAACTATAGACCACGGGGAGTTCATGACGTCATAGAGTACATTAATTGCGGAGATCCATGACGTCATTAGACAGATGAACTTTTACGAAACGCATGATTTCTCCGGCCCGTGACTGAAGCACCTGACGACACGGGTTCGGGTTCGTAATAGGGCGAGGGTTCATGACACCGAAACACCGAACCTCATGACGATATTGACATGAGAGAGATTGCGATGCTCATGGTTTGGAATTTTACTGCTTATTCATGTTACGGGGTCATGAGGTCACAGGGTCATGGGGTCACGGTGCCTCATGTCGTCATTGGGTCCGTTACGTTCCGGGGTTGATAAGGCAATGTAGTTATGGTGGCGAGTGGGAGGCTTTATCCACACACACACATACACACACACACATACACACACGAAATGCCATCCCTCAGTGACCTCCACCACCACGCACTAGCAAGGATTGGCAGTGGACTACTGCACCACCCTCGCCATCGCCACCTACTGCCACCAGCAGTCCCCACCCACCTCGCTCAGTCCGCCACTACAACAAAATTCAGCCCATAAGAGCCCTCACCGATAGATATAAGAACAGCACCATCCCATCTATTGTTAAAATAATAAACAACTCCTGATTTATGTACTGTACAGCCCTGTAAATGTATTCAATGCATTTTATATCATTATGTCTAAATCAAATGTAAGTCTGTATATTTTCAGCCACCTGCTGCAACTCTATTAATAAACCGTTTATTATTATTATTATTATTATTATTATTATTATTATTATTATTATTATTATTATTATTATTATTATTATTATTATTATTACTATTATTATTATTATTATTATTATTATTATTAAAGCTATATGTATCCCATAATCAAACGTACAATAACATGAAACTCTCCTGATAATTAGCCTCCTTACACTTCACCTTATCCTCGTTAACACCTTCCCTTACACTTCACCTTATCCTCGTTAACACCTTCCCTTACACTTCACCTTATACCCGTCACATTTTTGCCTGCAACAGGTCATGGGAAGTTGCCCTTCTGAGCCTGACAAAACCAGGTGTGTGTCTGTGTGTGTGTGTGTGTGTGTCTTTGTATGTGTATATGCATGTGTGTGCGTGAGAGACAAAATCAGTGAGTTTTGTGTGTGCGTCTTTGTGTGTATATATATGTGTGTGTGCGTGTGGATCGTTGCGTTTTTGTGACTGAGTGAACGTGTTGTGGTTGCTTTTGTAAATCAGGGCTGTATGTGTGTGTGTGTGTGTGTGTGTGCATCTGGTCCTTTGAATGTTTTTGGGTATGTGTGTACAGTTGCGTTAGGTGACCGCAGAGAGAGAGAGAGAGTTGAAGAAAAGGGGGGAATGAAGGAGGGGACAATGGAACTAGGGGGTAGTGGAAGAAGAAGAAAAGGGAAGAGGAGGAGAAAGGGGGATAGGGGAAGGAGGGAGAGAAGGTAGAGAAAGGAGAAGTCAGGTGTTCCAGATCTCATTTACATATCATCAGGCTCACGTCCTGGCCATCAGCCCTACTGAACCGAGAATAGGTGACACTTGATTCAATACTCCACACACGCACACGCACACACGCACACGCACACACACACACACACACACACACACTGATATTAAACAAATACTTCCAATTGTTGTTTAAAATATCCGTAGAGTTTTGTTATGGCAGGACTGATCGTGTATAACTGACTCACTGACTGACTCAATCACTCACATATTGACTGACTCACTGACTGACTGACAAAAGACACAGCAGGGATCAATATGGCTGACGAGGGAGGAAATTAGTGATAAAGGATCCAGGAAAGAGAGAGAGAGAGAGAGAGAGAGAAAATCAGAATCTTTAAGAGAATTTCCTCCCCAGAGTCAATGGATTGAGCAGAGAGGTCAGAGTTCACACGTCTCTTGAGAGGAGGAAATTTTGAGGACAGTGGGAGGATGAGGGTGAAGAGGGAGATGGGAGAAGAGGAGGAGGGGGAAGAAGAATAACACTGGTCTACAAAAAAATATTTTTTTTTCTGGCATGAAACCTTTTAACTGTTTTTTTACTAACTTTAAGGTGCTGAATCCAAATCTGATCTCAGATTTGCTCCATCACGCAACGTGCCAGAATTTACTGAGCTACCAGAGATTGAGGATATAGACCGGAATTCACCTGTTTCTACTGATGAAGATGAAGAGACTGATCTTTTCAAGCCATCTGGTGAAGATTGTGAAAAGCCAACGTTGTTTACTCAGTCAGAATTGAATGATCTGGTCAGAGATCTAAATTTGCCAAAACAGTCTGCTGAATTGTTAGCTTCCAGGCTTCAAGAGAAACGACTCTTAAAACCTGGCACGAGTGTCTCCTTTTATCGCAACAGAGAAGAGCAACTGCGGAAGTACTTTCATTCATATGACCAGCTTGTTTTTTGTAATGATGTAGAAGGACTTCTTCTCTCCATGGGACTACCAGCATATGATAGTAAGGATTGGAGACTTTTTATTGACAGTTCTAAAAGGAGCTTGAAATGTGTTCTTCTTCATAACGGAAACAAGTATGGTTCAATTCCAATCGGACATTCTGTACAAATTAAAGAAGAGTATGAAAACATTAAGACTGTTCTAGAGAGGTTGCAATACCATGCTCATGAATGGTTAATTTGTGTGGACTTGAAAATGGTAAACTTTCTATTGGGCCAGCAAGGAGGGTACACAAAATACCCCTGTTTTCTGTGCTACTGGGACAGCAGGGCTACAGCAGACCATTGGGTGAAAAAGAATTGGCCACCAAGACATAGTTTGACGCCTGGTGACAAGAATATCATTAACGATCCTCTGGTTGACAGGAAAAACATTGTCCTTCCTTCTCTGCACATAAAACTTGGTATCATGAAGCAATTCGTCAAGGCTCTTGATCATAGTGGAGAGTGTTTCAGATATATATGGTCAACCTTTCCAAGTCTTAGCGACGAGAAGAAAAAGGCAGGGATTTTTGATGGACCTCAAATAAGAACACTACTCAGAGATCCACACTTCCTTGCAACAATGACTGAGGCACAGGCAAGAACTTGGAATACTTTCTCTAATGTGGTGCGGAACTTCTTAGGGAACAAGAAAGCGGACAACTATCAAGAAATTGTGGAAGAGCTGCTCTTGAGTTTACAAGCACTTGGATGCAGAATGAGTATCAAGGTTCACTACTTACACAGTCACTTGGACGAGTTTCCAGAAAATCTGGGAGAAGTGAGCGAGGAGCAAGGGGAGCGCTTTCATCAAGACATTAAAGTAATGGAAGAACGTTACCAAGGTCGATGGGACTCGAACATGATGGCGGACTACTGCTGGAGTTTGATGAGAGACATTCCAGAAGCTGTACATAAGAGATCGGCCAAAAAGAGGAAGTTTATGTAACTGTAACTTGATCTTAATACTTGCACTATTTCTACCGTACATTAATTGTTTTTTTTCACCCTTCAATGTTACATTTAAATATTATATGTGCATTAACTTTCCAATTTGATATTAACAATTTTTGGTTATAGAAAAATACAAATTATAATGCTGAAAAAATTTATGTATACATGTTTAAACCGTCAATTTTGATCCAAAAGTTTACGTTTCCCAGCAAAAGTGCAGTATGGTATATCTCAAAAACCTGATGTGATAGACAAAAACCAAAGTCATATTTGGATTCTGCACCCCAAATTTACTTAAAATCCGTTTAAAAACCTTGTGCCAGAAAAATTGTGTTGACCGGTGTAAGAGGAAGGAGAGGGGAGGAGGAGGAGGAGGAGGAGGAGGAAGAAAACGACTGAGCCAACCAGGAAGATGATGATTAAAGTGCACTGTAACTTGTAATGGTGAACACACACACACACATACACACACACACACACACACACACACACACACACATACACACATACACACACACACACACACACCACAAAATGAAGAAGTTTGTCATGTGAATCTCTCTCTCTCTCTCTCTCTCTCTTCATACAGTCTCTCTCACACAGTCAGTTACCACATGACTGTCGACCTCTCAAGACTCCTCCAGATGTGAGAGCCTAATGCCCCCCTCCCTTCCCTCCAGATAATTATTACCTCTTGACCTCTTGTTGACCTCACTAATCCTGAAACTCGACCTCATGTGACCTCCAGACTACTCACTAGAGGTTGTTCGCTCCAGTATGTTTTTTTTTAGACCAGTAATAACTCAGGTCCTTGAATAGAGTGATTTAACCCCTTGAGTATGATGACTTAACCCCTTGAGTATGATGACTTAACCCCTTGAGTATGATGACTTGACCCCTTGAGTATGGTGACTTAACCCCTTGAGTATGATGACTTAACCCCTTGAGTATGATGACTTAACCCCTTGAGTGTGATGACTTGACCCCTTGAGTGTGATGACTTGACCCCTTGAGTATGATGTATTAGATTTAGTATGATATTTTAACCCCTTAAAGACAGTGGCTTAACTCTTTGAGAATTCTTTAACTGAGATGCTTTAAACCTTTGATTACGATGAACTGTTTCTTAAGTACTATGAACTGTTCCTTAAGTACGATGAACTGTTCCTTGAGTACTATAAACTGTTTCTTAAGTAAGCTGAACTGTTCCTTGAGTACTATGAACTGTTTCTTAAGTACGATGAACTGTTTCTTAAGTAAGCTGAACTGTTCCTTGAGTACTATAAACTGTTTCTTAAGTAAGCTGAACTGTTCCTTGAGTACTATGAACTGTTTCTTAAGTAAGCTGAACTGTTCCTTGAGTACGATGAACTGTTTCTTAAGTAAGCTGAACTGTTCCTTGAGTACTATGAACTGTTTCTTAAGTAAGCTGAACTGTTCCTTGAGTACTATGAACTGTTTCTTAAGTACGATGAACTGTTCCTTGAGTAAGCTGAACTGAACCTTGAGTAAGCTGAACTGTTCCTTGAGTACGATGACGTGTGTTTATCGAGTTTATGTCAACATACTCGAGGGGGGTTTTAAAAGTCGGTATTATTGACCTTTGACCCCCTTTGTTCTCTCTCCTCCACTTAGTCTTGACCCATGGTGGCTTCTGACCTCAAGTTCGACATGACGATAAACTCAGTAATCCACGAGAGAGAGAGAGAGAGAGAGAGAGAGAGAGAGAGAGAGCTTGGCTGGTTGGGTTGGGCGGGGCGTTGTTATTGTTGTTTTTGTTATTTTTATTGTTTTTGTTTTCATTATTATTGTTGTTGACGTCATTATTGTTATTTTGTTGCTAGGTATCAAAATGTTTGTTACACTCACTTTTCTTCTTCTTTCCTGTCATTATAAACTGCTAGTATGACATTTCTATCTTTAAATTGGTTTTGTTAAGTTTAGATCTGACCCCTGACCTCGTGACCTACGTTTCCTGACCTCTCATGCATTGTGACCTATGACCTGATTATGGGTGTGTGATGTCTTCAGTGACCTTTGATTGCGTGTGACCCCAGGCCTCTTTTTACCCTGTGACCCCTCTTGACCTCTAATGCCCTTTGACCTATGACCTAATGATGTCTTGTGTCCCGTGGCCACTACCAGACAGCCGCGGGCTCTCACTCACCCACAGTGACAGGTCATCCGCTATCCAATTTCACACTCGTCGCCTGCCCGACCCCCACCACAGTATTTCTGTGGTGGGGGTCAACTTACCCCACCTATATTTATTATTGTTCAGCCCAACCCACCGCAGTATATCTCTTAACCCACACCCAACCCACCGTGGTATATCTCTTAACCCACACCCAAAACACCGCGGTATATCTCTTAACCCACACCCAACCCACCGTGGTATATCTCTTAACCCACACCCAACCCACCGTGGTATATCTCTTAACCCACACCCAACCCACCGTGGTATATCTCTTAACCCACACCCAACCCACCGCGGTATATCTCTTAACCCACACCCAACCCACCGCGGTATATCTCTTAACCCACGCACAATCAACCGCGATATATCTCTTAACCCACACCCAACCCACCTGCATACACCTCTTAGCCTACGTCTAACCCACCTCCATACGAGTTTTAACCCACGCCCAGCTTTGCAACTCACTCTTCCACACGCCACAGATAACCTAACCTAACCTAACCTAACCTAAATAATAATAATAATTTACCAACAAGTTTCCATGCATTACTCAGCAGCAAAAGATATAAATATGAAAGACAGGTACATTTGTGTTGGAGACAATGGCTGGGTCGTTTGTTCCAAGACATCAGCCCGACATCGTCATTATTCTAATCCTTGTCTTCTCTGGCAACAAAATTAAAATAGGCGACTCAGCCGCTGTAAGTTGGCGGCAGCTTGGCGAACAATGGCGTGAGACTGTTGACGGCCGCTCGCCGGAGAGCTGTGACAATAGAAAACTTTTTTATGGAGAGGTCTGGACAAGAGCTGAGCTAATACTGTCTCCCTCCCGGAGAGAAAGTGTACCGTAAAAGAGCGCCACTGCTGGCACAAGGCGGGCGAACCCCAACAGCGCTTCTGCTGGCACAAGGCGGACGAACTTTCCGGACCTTGAAGAAGCAAGTGCATTTACCACCAGAGCGCCAGTGTTGGCAGAAGGCTGGCGAACGTGTATTCATCGTAACATTTTGGGTAGAACAGCGGTGTTGGTAATGCATTATAAACAGTGTTTGTGAAGAAGACCGTGAGTGAGTGTTCGGACCGGCGCTGTCTCAGGGTAAAAGGTCACACAAAAACTCAACTCTGGCTCCCACAAACATCACAGGAAATAAAGTAACATTATAAACAGCTTAAATAAAGTAAGTAAAATGTATCACATTATTTCACATACGACACAATATGTGATGTTAGGTGAGTCAGTCAGCTTCATGGGAGCCTTCCCTGACTGGCTAACTCACCTCGGGTCACCAAGCCTGTCTTATCTGTGGCTGAGAGATACCAGGTGAGTGTGTGGGAGGTGAGAAATAGACTGGTGGTGGTGAGAGGGATCGTAGAGGATGGAGTGGGAGGGGGGCAGTCGTCTGGGGGTAGTGATAGGCAGGGGATGGAGGGTCATTCGCTGGGGGAGTGGAGGAAAAGGTCAGTCGCTGGGGATGGAGGAGGGAAGGGGTCATTCGTCTGGGGATGGAGGAGGGAAGGGTTCAATCGCCTGGGATGGAGGAGGAAGGGTCAGTCGCCTGGGGGGATGGAGGAGGGAAGGGGTCAGTCGCCTGGGGGATGGAGGAGGGAAGGGGTTCAGTCGCCTGGGGGGATGGAGGAGGGAAGGAGTCCAATCGCCTGGGGGATGGAGGAGGGAAGGGGTCCAGTCGCCTGGGGGATGGGGAGGGAAGGGGTCAGTCGCCTGGGGATGGTGGAGGGAGGGGTCCAGTCCGCCCTTGGGGGCTGGAGGAAAAGGTCAGTCGCCTGGGGATGGAGGGAGGGGAAGGGGTCAGTCGCCTGGGGATGGAGGAGGAAGAGGTCCAGTCGTCTGCTGGGGGATGGAGGAAAGGAAAGGGGTCGCCTGGGGGATGGAGGAGAAGGGGTCCAATCGCCTGGGGGATGGAGGAGGGAAGGGGTCAGTCGCCTGAGAGATGGAGGAAGAGTTCAGTCGCCTGTAGAGGATGGAGGAGGGAAGGGGTCAGTCGCCTGGGGGATGGAGAGAGGGAAAGGTCATTCGTCGGGGGATGGAGGGTTTCAGTCGCCTGGGGATGGAGGAGAGGAAAGGAGTCAATCGCCTAGGGATGGAGGAGGGAAGGGGGTCCAATCGCCTGGGGGGATGGAGGGGAGGAAGGGGTCAGTCGCCTGGGGGATGGAGGAGAGGAAGGGTTCAGTCGCCTGGGGGATGGAGGAGGGAAGAGTCGTCGCCTGGGGGATGGAGGAGAAGAGGTCAATGCTGGGATGGAGGAGGAAGGGTCAATCGCCTGGGGGATGGAGGAAGGGAAGGGTCAGTCGCCTGGGGATGGAGGAGGGAAGGGGTTCAATCGCCTGGGGGATGGAGGAGGGAAGGGTCAGTCGCCTGAGGGGGATGGAGAGAGGAAGAGTTCAGTCGCCTGGGGGATGGAGGAGGGAAGGGGTCAGTCGCCTGGGGGATGGAGAAGATCCCCGGATAAATTCAGCTCAGCACATTGTCCCAGGGTCGTGTGGCCAGAGTCGACCTTCTGAATATAGATAGCCTGATTATTTCTCGTGAATGTCTGCCTGTATATAGATCCTCCAGTTCATTGTTGACGACTTAAAAAGAAGAGATATTCATAAATTTTGATAGTGTGTGTGTGTGTGTGTGTGTGTGTGTGTGTGTGTGTGTGTTGGTAATACATACACGGTGTTGTTTTATTGACAATTGGTTGTATGGAGAGAGAGAGAGAGAGAGAGAGAGAGGAACACACACACACACACACACACACACACACACGTAGTAGTAGTAGTAGTAGTAGTAGTAGTAGTCGTCAACAATACACCAATAACTACCACAATAAAAATGACTACAGGTATTCCCTCGTCCCTGAAGAGAAATGTAATTACTCGTAGCATGAAGCTTTGCCATAGGTGAGAGGTGAAGGTCGTGGAGTTTATAGTTGGACAATAAATCTCTCAGAGGTCAAAGGTCACTAGAGTACATTTTAATATTAGAAGAACAATATAAGGGGTGAAAGGTCAATGTTTTGTTTAGTAGTCAGAGGTCAAGGTGTTGGATTAGTAAGAGGTCAAGGTGTTGGATTAGTCAGAGGTCAAGGTGTTGGATTAGTCAGAGGTCAAGGTGTTGGATTAGTCAGAGGTCAAGGTGTTGGATTAGTCAGAGGTCAAGGTGTTGGATTAGTCAGAGGTCAAGTCCTTGGATTAGTTGGAAGGTTAAATGTGATGTCAGTGAAAGGTCAAAGTTGTTGATTTTTTTAATTCCTTTGACAATGTCTGTGTTATAGGTCAGAGGTCAAGGCCGAGGACTTTAAATAATTCGTATGACAAACCTCTAATAGTTCTGGGTCAAAGGTCATAGGGTTAAGGTTGAAGGTCATGTAGATTGAGTCAGTGTCGCAGAAGCCTTTGGTAGACACTTCTTTATGTGTGGATGGTTTTTGTGGATGATGATTTTGCCGCTTGCAGCGGCTACTTTATTGTGCACCCCACACTCATCCTGTGAGCGGTAGCGCAAAAGGATTACAGAGTAGGGTTTACAAAGGGTCATAATAATTAACCCCCGTTGTCAGGATATTATGGCACTAGATATTTACACAATCTTTATTTACATTATTTGTTTAGTTCTATACATAAAGAGTAACTTATTCACAAATGCTTGAGTACAGGCGTGAGGCAGTATGTCTGGCCTCACACTTTGTTGTCATTGCCGTGGGAGGTATTCAACTTGTGCGTATTTAGTTCTGTACATGAAAATTGATATAGTTACTAAGTGCAAAAGTTCTAATCTTAATATGTCGGCTATCTTGCCATTAGAGATGAAGTGGTGTGCCATTTCACAGTGTGCTTGGACCTGTCCTAAAAAGGTTCTATCTTCACACAGTCAAGGCCGTAGTGTTGGGGTGCGTGGCCATATGTTTGGCCACACACTTTACATTTAGTCTTGTTCACATCTGTTTGAGAAACATACTGCCAGAGGTACTTATATCCTAACCTTAATCTAGCGGTTACAGCATCTTGTAATCTAGTGATCTTGTTACTTGCTCCATATACATGTTTCACTTGATACATCTCATCATGGTAAACTATGGATCGACTAGTGCCTGTTTGCACTTGTCTGCTTGCGTCAAATTCATCAATAAGTTCTTTCCTAATCACAGTTTTAAGGGTTCTTTTTGACAGACCCAAATTGTATTCAACGGTGTCTTTGTTAGACGCGAGTTTGGCGAGGGCATCAACTCTGTCATGTTTTATGAGGCCTATGTGAGAGGGGATCCACAGCAGTTTGACCCTGACACCCCGGTCAACAAGGCACGCATATTTGTGTCTGGCTTCAGAGACAAGAGCGTGACAACCTGAGTCGAGGGTGCCAAGGGCAAGTAGTGAGGATAGAGAGTCAGTGATGATGAGACTGTCAGTAACAGTGGTTTCAATGAATTTAATAGATGTGAGTATGGCAACTAATTCAGTTTGTAGAGTGGATGCCCAGTTGTTAATTCTAACTCCTTTCTCAATTATATTACCGTCAGGTTGGAGTCACAACAATAGCACTTCAGCTTTCCCCTGAAGGCGATTAAGAGATCCCATCAGTGTAGATGGATGTGTGTGATATTATCATCAGTCTGTAGGTGTGTATGTGTTCAGAGCTCTCAATTTGGCAGTGTGTTTGGAGATAAATGCTTTGTATAATTAATTTTTTAGGCAGATGCGACCGGTATTGCGATATCGAAGGGAACTGTCCGCCAGGGTGGCAGGAAGCGCTGTTGTGTCTCAACTTTGTACAGGTGGTCTAGTCCAAACATCTTCATATGTGTAGCTGTAGTTTGGATCCATTTAGACTCAACAGTCCCATGGTTCATACATTCTAGCAATTTTAAGGAAACAATGTTATCAGGATCACCACGCAGAAGCCTCAGGGCTGGGTGGTGTGGATGGGTGGTGTGGATGGGTGGTGTGGATGAGTCGTGAGGATGAGTTGTATGGACAGACAGACAGAGACAGACAGACAGAGACAGACAGAGACAGACAGACAGACAGACTATTACCGTTGTTTATCCTTTTCTTTCGTTTTATGCCACGTCCTTGACAAGGGTTAATAAGTGTTTGCCCTCCGTCCGTGCGTCCGTCTTTCTAGCCCTCCGTGCGTCCGTCTTTCTATCCCCTCACTTCAATGCGTCTTCCTATCCCTTCGTTTGTGCGTCGTCTTCTATCCCTTCGTCCGTGCATCCGTCTTTTCTAGCCTCCTTCCGTGCGTCTTTCTATCCCACCTCGTTTGTGCATCCGTCTTTCCTATCCCTTCGTCCGTGCGTCCCGTCTTTCCGGCCTCCGTGCGTCCGTCTTTCTATCCCTTCGTCCGTGCGTCCGTCTTTCTATCCTTCGTCCGTGCGTCCGTCTTTCTAGCCCTCCGTCCGTGCGTCCGTCTTTCTAGCCCTCCGGTAAATCCGTCTTTCTATCCCTTCGTCCGTGCGTCGTTGTGAAATCAAGACCCCATCTCTAAAAAAAATATGAAACACGACACAAATATAATACACACACACACACACACACACACACACACACACACATGGAAGGTCAAAGAGATGAATTGATATGCTAAATATTTTCCATTATTTATTTATTTATTTTTAGTCTATTTTCAAAACTAATAGATATTATAAAACAAATCGTGTCAGCTGAGCCAGAAGTGAATTATTTCCATTTGATAAATCTGTCTGCTCTTCATATTGTCAAAGGTAATGGCATATTTAGCTTTGTAATAACCAGTTTCAATATGCAGTCCAGTCTCCCAGAGGATAGATCACAAAGAGCTTTGATGAGCGTGAGTGATGTGCAGTAAATGGTGAAATGGGGATGTGCTGTTTAGACGGTATGTACTGTACTGTGATCTGTTATGGCCTACAGTGGACCCTCGCTTTGCTGGGAGTACTGTCTAGCTGTTTCTAATAATTTAACTCGAGAATGGAGAGAGTTATTGTGTGTGTGTGTGTGTGTGTGTGTGTGTGTGTGTGTGTGTGTGTGTGTGTGTGTGTCTTGGTAAATCCTCATGTAGACATTACCCCCTCCTCTCTCTCTGACACACACACACACGCACACACGCACACACTCCTGCCTCCTCGTCGCGTCATGGCCAGGAGGACGGAGCCTTTCGCCCCCTAATTACCTTCCGGCCAGAGGACACGACACAGGCGCTCTGGGTGCTCAAGGTCGAGACGTGCGTCCTGCCCCTGCCTGCCACGTAGTTATATATGAACGACCTCTTATCACGTAGTTATATATGCACGACCTCTTATCACGTAGTTATATATGCACGACCTCTTATCACGTAGTTATATATGCACGACCTCTTATCACGTAGTTATATATGCACGACCTCTTATCACGTAGTTATATATGCACGACCTCTTATCACGTAGTTATATATGCACGACCTCTTATCACGTAGTTATATATGCACGACCTCTTACCACGTAGTTATATATGCACGACCTCTTACCACGTAGTTATATATGCACGACCTCTTATCACGTAGTTATATATGCACGACCTCTTATCACGTAGTTATATATGCACGACCTCTTATCACGTAGTTATATATGAACGACCTCTTACCACGTAGTTATATATGAACGACCTCTTACCACGTAGTTATATATGCACGACCTCTTACCACGTAGTTATATATGCACGACCTCTTATCACGTAGTTATATATGCACGACCTCTTATCACGTAGTTATATATGCACGACCTCTTATCACGTAGTTATATATGCACGACCTCTTATCACGTAGTTATATATGCACACGACTTCTTACCACTTAGTTATGTATGCACGATCTTACTCGAGTGTCCGTTATTAAAAACCTCCAAATAACGGAGAGAAGTCCGCTATATGGAGGTTTCATTGTATATGGTTGGGGTATCACTGTGACCCGTTTTTAGTATTTGCTTCTATATGGGACACATTCTTACAGGTACCCTTAGAACTAGACCAAGGTTGTATTAGAGGTCAGGTTAGGTTAGGTTGGGTTGGGTTGGGTTGGGTTGGGTTAAGGTTAGGTTGGAGGTTGGGTTGGGTTGGGTGGGTTAGGTTGGAGTTGGGTGGGTTGGGTTAGGATGAGTTAGGTTGGGTTGGGATTTGGGTTGGGTTGGGTTGGGTTAGGTTGGGTTGGGTTGGGTTGGAGTTGGGTTGGGTTAGGTTAGGTTGGAGTTGGGATTTGGGAGTTGGTTGGATTAGGTTAGGTTAGGTAACTTGTATATAATGTGTTCACCTTATGTAAAGAAACCGAGAGCTTTGTGTTTATTGTAATGATCATTAATATTAACCTTGAGTATCTCTTATGTGGTGTTCCTCAAGGCGCCCGCTCTCAACCTCTACTCTTTTGTTTGGATAAGAATTGTTTGCTTAACTCATTTGATAAAGTGGTAACGTCTTTGTTAGTCTCCTCTCATTAGGTTTGGTTTGGTTAGGTTTGGTTTGGTTTGGTTTGGTTTGGTTTGGTTTGGTTAGGTGTGTCAGGTTTGGTTTGGTTAGATTAGGGTAGGCCGGGCTAATTTAGGTTAGGTTAGATAAGGTTTGGTTAGGTTAGACTAGGGTAGGCCGGGCTAATTTAGTTTATGCTAGATTAGGTTAGGTTATCATTATCTAACTGGACTCGTGAGAATATGTGAAATTTTCAGAGTGGACAATGTTGTCATAGACTTGACGCAGTACATAAGCGGTGGTGATGAGAATAAACCAGTTGATAGTCTTACAGATACTATTAATAGGCATCAATAGTCTTGAATTAAATAAGTGTGAGGCATTGAATTATATGTGATAATACGATTTAAGCTTTCTAGTAATTATTCACACACAAGCTTGACCGACCCACCTCTCCCCCACCAAGCTTTTTGATCTATGCTGACGTTATCTTGAAACACTAGCATTAGTAAGAGGCCACATGGATTATGCGGTTCAGTTCTGAATGTCCTTATTATAGAATGGACATAGATTCTTTTGGAGAGAGTACAAGAAGAATGACAAAAATAGTCCATAATATTGAAACCATATGAGAAAGACTGAAAGCTTGGAGCACATTCATTAGAGGCTGTGGAGTTGGGGAGATATGATGAGGGAATTGGCTGAGTGGAGTGAAATGGGATTAACAAGGGTAAAATGGAAGATGTTCTGAAGCTCAGTAACAGAAATAACTAGAACAAATGAGCACCAAAGTTAGATAAATTCCGATTCAGAAAGGATATATAGGCAAGCACTGGTTTGGTAATAGAGTTGTGGATATGTGGAATAGGCTACCGAGTGCTATAGTAGGATCGGGGACGCTAGGGAGCTTCAAGACGAAGTTGGATAGGCACATGGAAGTGCTGGGATGGGTGTGAAAGGGATCTGCCCTGTATGGGCCAGTCGGCCTCCTGCAGTATCCCACTTTCTTATGTTCTTATGTTCTTATGTTATGAAAATCTTAGAGAAAAATGAGTGGTTTGTTTGAGGTGTTTTAGAGGTCATTTAAATGGGACTAAATAGGTTTAAGATTTCCTTAAATATAATCAACAAATAATGAGACTAAGTTGTTTATTAATTCTCGCTGTATAGTTAACATGAGAGGTTCCCACAGGTTGTAGACCATCCTGGGTTAAACAATAGTGTGGAAGGCAGGCAGGTGAGGGAGGGAAGGAAGGCAGGTACAGGTAGGTTGGTAGGTTGCAGGTGGCCCACGGAGCGACCTTCTCCCACTGAGGTTAGCTCGCCTGCGGGTGATCCGGGTTGGGTGAAGATGTGCTGTTTGGGTGACACTTCAGCGTCCACCAGCACACCCTAAATGAGGTGGGGGGGTTAGAAGGGGATTGGGAGTGATGGAATGGGAGATGGTGATTGGGGGTGAGATGTTGATTGAGGTGAGGAGATGGTGATTGGGGTGAGGAGAGAGATGGTGATTGGGGTGAGGAAGGGAGATGGTGATTGGGGTGAGATGATGATTTGGGGTGAAGGAGATGGTGATTGGTGAGATGGTGATTGGTGGGGGTGTGCGGAGAAATGATGTGGATTTAGAAGTGGAAGGGTAGGGGGGGGGAGATGGGCGTGTCTTAGGTAGGAGAGTAAGGTGGAGGGCGATGCAGGTGATGGGAGATTAGGAAGGAGGTAATGGAGTGGAAGAGTGGGAGGAGGTGATGGTGGTGAGGGAGGAATGGGAAGAGGGCGATGGTAATGGTGGAGGAAGGAGGAGGGATGGTAGTGATGGAGATTAAGGTAATACAACAACACGTGTACCAGACCATGTGAGGCGAGGGGAGGGGTGGGGAAGGTCCAGGTGATCACACACACGGTACAGTCCAAGAAGCATTAGCTAGGTCACCACCACACAATCACCACTACACCTCAACGAGCCAACCTGTCAGCTTGGTGATGAATCAGGTGAGTCAATCACTAGTCACTGTGGCCCGCTCTGCTTACCAGCCTCCTTCACCACTGTTCTTACTGCCATCTTGATGATAGTATTGTTTTACCCACAGATAGAGATGTGGGGTGCTGGGGTGGGAGCTGTCTGTCCCTGGGTCTTTTGCTTTGTTGGGTGGGTGGGTGGGTGTGTGTGGGTGGGGTGTGGTGGGTGGGTGTGGTGGGTGGGTGTGGTGGGTGTGGTGGGTGGGTGTGGTGGTGGGTGGGTGTGGTGGGTGGGTGTGGTGGTTGGTGGTGGGCTGGGTGGTGTGGTGGGTGGGAGGAGAGATGGTTGGGTGAATAGGTAGAATCATTGGTTTGGGGTTGATGGTACACACACACACACACACACACACACACACACACACACTCCGCCTTTACCCTCCTGGCCGACCTCTCGCACCGCTGTAGCAGGCAAAAATAGATCCTACGAGACGGAGACGTATATCCTTCGCCTCCGTTATCCCGGGGGCGTCACCGTCAGGAGGCCGCAGGGGAGTGGCTGAGTAGAGACGCACCGCTGTAGGATTAAGATTATTATTGCCTCGATAATTAATGAATCCTACAGGAGGATATCTGAGGCATCCTTCACTAGGCGATGGCTGGAGATGACGGTGTAGAAAATGGTGACTCTCTCTCTCTCTCTCTCTCTCTCTCTCTCTCTCTCTCTCTCTCTCCCTCTCTCGCTCTCTCTCTGAGCATGATGCCTGTCTTTGCCCCTTGAAATTCAGTTTGTGACTCACTGGCCACTCAGGTTGTAACTCACCGGCCACTCAGGTTGTAACTGGCCACTCAAGTTGTAACTCGACACTCAGGTTATAGCTTGTCACTCAGGTTGTAACTCGACACTCAGGTTGTAACTTGCCACTCTGGTTTAACTGACCACTCAGATTATAACTGGCCACTCAGGTTGTGACTCACTGGCCACTCAGGTTGTAACTCACCGGCCACTCAGGTTGTAACTGGCCACTCAGGTTGTAACTGGCCACTCAGGTTGTAACTCACTGGCCACTCAGGTTGCCAACTCACCGGCCACTCAGGTTATAACTGGCCACTCAGGTTATAACTGACCACCAGGTTATGATTGACCACTCAGGTTGTAACTCACCTGGCCACTCAGGTTGTAACTCACCGGCCACTCTGGTTGTGGCTGGCCACTCCAGGTTGTAACTGGCCACTCGGGTTAGCAACCTCGGCCACTCCAGGTTGTAACTGGCCACTCAGGTTGTAACTGGCCACTCGAGTTGTAACTCACCGGCCACGCAGGGATCATTTAGTGTGTGCCAGGTGAGGTAACACAGGTGTATATTTTCCTCCGGTCTTCATTTGGGGTATTTTAAGTCTCAAGTTTTTATCCCAGGATGGTGAAGATGTGGTTCTGCTGTTTTATAACCTTGATTTTTTATAGTATTATGTAGGTTTTGTTATATTTTGTTATGTGTTGAATAATAATGATAATGATAATGATAATGATAATATTAATAATAATAATAATAATGATAATGATAATAATAATAATAATAATAATGATAATGATAGTACAGTAATAATAATAATAATATCTAATACCAGTAATAATCATCATCATCGTCATCATCATCATATTATTATTATTATTATTATTATTATTATTATTATTATTAATAGACGTATTTTATAACTAATAGAAAAAATTCCCTTTACAAGAAAAAAATGACACACACACACACACACACACACTCACACACACACACACACACACACACTCCACACACACACACACACACACACACACACACACACACACACACACACACACACACACACACACACACACACACACACACACACACACACACACACACACACACACACACACACACACACACACACACACACACACACACACACACACACACACACACACACACACACACAGAGTCCATCCCATCTTGAGTCATAAATTAAAACGCTGGCACAGAAAGTCTTGAAACTGTAATGGAGAAAAATTCCAACCAGAAATAAGAATAATAAGAATTGTTGTGAAATTTTTGGCTGTTGTGGTTAGGAATTATTTTTCTTTGTTTGCTGAATTATTTGACTTTTTCTTACCCTTTGTTCTTCCTTTAATTGGTATGTAGGGAAAGTCTGATAAGGGGAAGATTAGCACCTCTAGTTTCTTTCACCTTAACCTAACCTAGCCTAGTCTAACCTAACCTAACATAGCTTAACCTAACCTAGCATAGCTTAACCTAACCTAGCATAGCTTAACCTAACCTAACCTAGCATAGTTTAACCTAACCTAACCTAGCATAGCTTAACCTAACCTAGCCTAGTCTAACCTAACCTAGTATAGCTTAACCTAACCTAACATAGCTTAACCTAACCTAGCATAGCTTAACCCAACCTAACATAGCTTAACCTAACCTAGCATAGCTTAACCTAACCTAACATAGCTTAACCTAACCTAGCATAGCTTAACCTAACCTAACATAGCTTAACCTAACCTAGCATAGCTTAACCTAACCTAGCAGAGCTTAACCTAACCTAACATAGCTTAACCTAACATAGCTTAACCTAACCTAACATAGCTTAACCTAACCTTACCTAACCTAACCTAACCTGCAAGGTAATTGTGGTGGGTGTAATAGGCGGGTAATTGGAAGGCTTCATATCGCCGGGTGTAATTGGGGGTTTCAGATTAGATAGGGGTGTAATGGGTGTGTGATTGGTGGGCGTAATGGGTGTATAATTGGGGGAGCTTCAGTTTTGTGGGTGTAATTGGAAGAATTCAGATTTGTAATGGGTATGTAATTGGTGGGCATCAGATTGGGCATGTCCGGAGACTTTTGGTATCGGCTCACTGTAAGATACCACCAGAATTACCTTGCCTGTTGCTACCTACCTGAGAGAGAGAGAGAGAGAGAGAGAGAGAGAGAGAGAGAGTATGTGTGTGTACCCTCGCTACATCATCACTCGTCAGTCAAGCACATACAGTTCTTCTTCTTCTTCTTCTTCTTCTTCTTCTTCTTCTTCTTCTTCTTCTTCTTCTTCTTCTCTTCCTTCAACTAGCCTTCTTCTTCTTTCTTCTTCTTCTTCCTTCTTCTTCTTCTTCTTCTTCTTCTTCTTCTTCTTCTTCTTCTTCTTTTTTCTGTTTCTTCTTCTTCTTCTTCTTCTTCTTCTTCTTCTTCTTCTTCTTCTTCTTCTTCTTCTTCTTTTTTCTGTTTCTTCTTCTTCTTCCTTCTGTTTCTTCGTCTTCTTCTTCTTTCTGTTTCTTCTCCTTCTTCTTCTTCCGTCTGTTTCTTCTCCTTCTTTATCTGTTTCCTCTTCTTCTTCTTCTTCTTCTTCTTCTTCTTCTTCTTCTTCTTCTTCTTCTTCTTCTTCTTCTTCTTCTTCTTCTTCTTCTTCTTCTTCTTCTTCTTCTTCTTCTTCTTCTTCTTCTTCTTCTTCTTCTTCTTCTTCTTCTTCTTCTTCTTCTTCTTCTTCTAACTTCTTCTTCTTCTTCTTCTTCTTCTTCTTCCTTCTTCTTCTTCTTCTTCTTCTTCTTCTTCAACTATTTCATCTTCTTCTTCTTCTTCTTCTTCTTTCTTCTTCTTCTTCTTCTTCTTCTTCTTCTTCTTCTTCTTCTTCTTCTTCTTCTTCTTCTTCTTCTTCTTCTTCTTCTTCTTCTTCTTCTTCTTCTTCTTCTTCTTCTTCTTCTTCTTCTTCTTTTTCTTTCTTCTTCTTCTTCTTCTTCTTCTTCTTCTTCTTCTTCTTCTTCTTCTTCTTCTTCTTCTTCTTCTTCTTCTTCTTCTTCTTCTTCTTCTTCTTCTTCTTCTTCTTCTTCTTCTTCTTCTTCTTCTTCTTCTTCTTCTTTCTTCTTCTTCTTCTTCTTCTTCTTCTTCTTCTTCTTCTTCTTCTTCTTCTTCTTCTTCTTCTTCTTCTTCTTCTTCTTCTTCTTCTTCTTCTTCTTCTTCTTCTTCTTCTTCTTCTTCTTCTTCTTCTTCTTCTTCTTCTTCTTCTTCTTCTTCTTCTTCTTCTTCTTCTTCTTCTTCTTCTTCTTCTTCTTCTTCTTCTTCTTCTTCTTCTTCTTCTTCTTCTTCTTCTTCTTCTTCTTCTTTCTTTCTTCTTCTTCTTCTTCTTCTTCTTCTTCTTCTTCTTCTTCTTCTTCTTCTTCTTCTTCTTCTTCTTCTTCTTCTTCTTCTTCTTCTTCTTCTTCTTCTTCTTCTTCTTCTTCTTCTTCTTCTTCTTCTTCTTCTTCGTCGTCTTCTTCTTCTTCTTCTTCTACTAGACGCCAACCCTTCATTAAACACCTAAGTCCCGCATCGTGTTACAGCATCAGGTACAGATTACAGCGGAGGGTGAGGAGATACAGTTGGGCGAGGATCTGGTACAAAATAAACGAGCGAGGCGCAAACTACAGTAACTGAATTACACGGGTGAATGACATTGAAATATTCAGTGACACGTGCAAGCTGTGTGTTGTGTGTGTGTGTGTGTGTGTGTGTGTGTGTGTGTGTGTGTGTGTGTGTGTGTATGGTCAACAACAGTATAAGACGCAGTATGGTTGTAGTATTAAGTGTGGAGATGGCAACACTAAGAGTGTGGCTACACTGTGTGGGTAACAGTGATGGCTTCAGTGGTGTTAATCTTTAGGCCATCTCTAGTATCAGGCTCTGTCTTGTACACCTGACTCTTAAAGAATCCTCAGAGAGAGAATCTGGCGGGGGTGAATCTGTGGATGGGGGTGACCACTCTGACCCGGGGATTATCCTCGCCCCCAGACTGTTGTCGTTTAACACGTGTGGCAGTATGGCGTGTTGCTTGTTGAAACCTTATGTTGAGAAACACTGTTTTACGTCACAATTGTGGAATAAGTAAGTTCTGTAACACAGTGGTTGGCTGAGTGTGTCTTTTGGAACGGGTCAACATTAAGACATAAGAGATGGACGATAATAATAATAAGTTTAGGGAAGACTTAAACAAAACTGCCATGTTTGTTGTAAGGTTATGGTTTGGTTTAAGAAACTTTGTTGTATTCAATGTGAGAGACATATACTGTACAGTAGACGACCGAGGCGGTGGTCGCCGTCGGTGTTGCCTCGGTCTGTCGGTGTCTGGTGTCCACAATTAGCCAGGTTTAAGAGCGGTTGTAAATTATAAACACCAAATTATATTCTCGTATTTTACCTACTTGAGCGCCTGCCTGCACGCACGCTCACGAATCAATGTACTTTTATGTGGATCTTTTCCTGTACACACACATAACTATACTTACAAGGAGATGCACACACAGGCACACACGCACGACTCTATATGATATATCATGTAGACCTAGCCCCCTCCCCCACACACAGATTACCGCCCCCTTCTCTTATCCTCTGGCCCGTTTCCCTCAACCCCTACACTCCACCACCATACCTCTCCCCTCTCTCCTCCTCCCCTCCCCTCCCCACCCCCTCCCCCTCTCCCTCACTCCCTCCACCACCACCATACCCCTCCCCCTCTCTCCTCCTCTCTCCTCCCCTCCCCTCCCCCACCCCTCCCCTACCCCTCACTCCACCACCACACCCTGGCAAAATCATTCATATCGTCACACATTCACCAACAAACATTCCCCCCACACACACCATCTACCCACACTACTACCACCACCACCCATAACCACAACTACCTCAACCACCACCATTACTAAAACCTACTACATCAACCACCACTATCTCTCCCCCTAAACGACCATTATTACAGGTACTTACCACCACCCCTACACAGAGGCCGTCACTACACGACCTTGTCAACTGCTAAACTACACCAGTAATAAAAACTCACCGACCTACTCTGGGTGGATGCTGCTAAGAGTCTTGGGGGTGGGGAAGGTGAGGAGCACTGAGACCCTTGAAAACCTGCCTCGCCCTAGCTACTGATGGTGGGGGAGGGAGAGAGGAGGGTTACAGTTGTGGAGATTATGGTGGTAGCAATTGTGGTAGTGGTACGATAGTTGTGGTAGTGGTAGTTATGGTGGTAATGTGGTGGTTGGTAACTGTATGGTGACGAGACACGACTGTGGTGTGGTAGCTTATTGCTAGGCTACCCTCGAGACCTCCCAGCTTGGCTGTGGGTAGGGGAGTTAGTGTGGGGGGGGTAGGATAGATGAATGTAAAGAGGGGGTGGGGGAGGTGTGGTGAGGCAGGAGAGGAAGTGTGTGTGTGTGGTGAGGTGGGTGGGCATGTGTCTGTATGTATGTTTGTGTGTTTGAACATCCGCCCATGTTCTTGTGGTGGTCGAGGAGGTGGGGGGGTGGGGGAGGGAGATGGGAAGGTAGGGTGGAGGGGAAGTGAGGGGTGGGGGCATTGAGAGAGAAGGGGAGGGGAGGAGATGTGTGCAATGGAAAGAGTAAGTACTGAGGGCGCTTTGTGGGAGAGGTGTGGGTGTGGTGTGGATAGTTAGTGTGGGTATAATCCACTGTGGGAAGGATGTGGGCATAGTGTGGATATCAACAGAGAATGAAAAGTTCAGCGGCTCTCAAATTTGTCTCGTAAACACACCTCTCTCTCTCTCTCTCTCTCTCTCTCTCTCTCTCTGGCTGTAATTTGTCTCTTTATTTGGTGTTTAATTACGTCAAGATTAGGAGGGATGGGATTAGTTAGGTCAGGTCAGGTCAGATGAGTTTTTGTTGTTAGATTAGGTTTGGTTAGGAGGTTAGGTCAGGCTAGTCAAGGTTAGGTTAAATAGGTCAGTTTACATTATATCAGATATCAGTTAAATTAAATCAGGGTGGGAGTGCCTAGCCCAGGTGGTGCCATTATAGGGGTTCTTAGTCTCCAGGTGGTGCCATAGGTGCGTAATCTCCAGGTGGTGCCATACAGGGTGCGTAATTCCAGGTGGTGCTATTATAGGGTGCCTATTCTGTGGTGCCATTATAGAGTGCCTAGTCTCCAGGTGGTGCCATTATAGGGTGCCTAGTCTCCAGGTGGTGCCATTATAGTTTAGTCTCCAGGTGGTGCCATATAGGGGTGCCTAGTCTCAGGTGGTGCCAGGTGCCTAGTCTCCAGGTGGTGCCATAGGTGCCTAGTTCCAGGTGGTGCCATTATAGGGTGCCTAGTCTCAGGTGGTGCCATAGGGTGCCTAGTCTCCAGGTGCACATAGGGGTGCCTAGCCCAGGTGGTGCCATTATAGGGGTGCAATCTCCAGGTGGTGCCATATAGGGTGCCTAGTTCTCGTGGTGCCATTATAGGGTGCCTAGTTCCAGTGGTGCCATTATAGGGGTGCCTTAGTCTCAGTGGTGCCATTATAGGTGCGTAATTCCAGGTGGTGCCATTATAGGTGCTAATCTCCAGGTGGTGCCATAACAAGTGAATCATCCGAGGTAAAACACGACTTCCTGTGCTGTAGTTTGTGTTAACTGAGAGCTGTGATTCTCTGAGGCAGGGTGGCCTTGACTGATGCCTGAGTAGTGAATAAGGCTCTCTCTCTCTCTCTCTCTCAGCCATAACATCAAGGTAAAGATAACGGCTGTTTTTCCTACGGCCCAAAAAGTTGCTTGTACAGGTAGAATTATACATGGGTAACAAAAATTGACATCCGCTGAGGATATGTGTGTGTGTGTGTGTGTGTGTGTGTGTGTGTGTGTGTGTGTGTGTGTGTGTGTGTGTGTGTGTGTGTGTGTGTGTGCGTGTGTGTGTGTGTGTGTGACGTACACCTGGTCACGACTGGACTCTTCACTCTCATTCACACTGACAGGCTGATTAATGACCTGCTCCACTCATAAAGAAGAGGGTATTAATAATATTAATAATACCTGTGTCTTACCTAACCTAACCTAACCTGAATACAAACATCACCTTTTCCCTTCGTCATCGTCCTCGTCAGAAGAGCTATACCACGTCCTTCTCTCCACCTCACTCCTCAATTACTGTACAGACCTACGTCACAGGTGAGCCACGGCGATAACCTGTGATAATAACTCGGCTTCAGGTGAGGTAACTGGGGAGGTGAGGAGGAGGTGTTGGGAGAAAGTATGGAGGTTGAGGAGGTATGGGGAGGTGAGAAGGGGACTGGGGAGGTGTTGAAAGGAGGAAGATAGAGGCGTGTGGGGGAAAGCGAGGGACATGGGTGATGGGAGGGGAGAAGGCATGGCGGGGTGGTTAACAGGTGTATAAGCTCCCCCACTCTCAACACACCTTAAAAAAAAACTCACCTAACGAGTCACTACTAAATTGCAGTGTTTTTATCCACCTGTCTTATGCATTATAGCAACAACGACCTGGATTGAAGGAGGTGGCGGAGTCAGCGTGCTTGTGACAGATGTATTTAGCCCTTGTTTGAACAGGTGTGTGTGTGTGTGTGTGTGTGTGTGTGTGTGTGTGTGAGTGATAGTTAGGGAGGGATTGTTATGTTATGCAGGTTTGTTTTTTGAAGGAAAGTGTATGTAAGTGTGTATAAGATGGTGTCATAACAGGTATGTTATCGTGACAGGTGTATTTAGCGGTGTTTGACCAGGTGTGTGTTTTTATCGGCTTGGAAATGTGTGCTTTTGACATTAGCAGGCAGGTGTGTATATGTGTGTGTTTATCTATACACATGACTGCATTTGACGGTGAAATTTCAGGTGTGGGTTCGTCATTTGGGGAAGATTTATACATGGCAGGTGTATTTCAGGTATGGGGTAACTGTGGTAGCTTTATTAAATGGGGAAGGTGTGTTTACGACAGGTGTATTTGGTGGTATGTGTAGCAGGTGTGAGTTAAGGAATGTGTGGATAAGCAGGTTTGGAGTCGTTATGTGTATTTGGAGCGCCTGTAGATTGCCAGGTGTGGGTTCGTGTGGTAGCAGGTGTGTGTTCGTTAGGTTAACAGGTGTGGTTTCATTAAGTAGATCAACAGGTGTGGGTTCGTTAGGTATAGATTAGCAGATGTGGCTTCAATAGGTGAACTAACAGGTGTGGGTTCGTTAGGTGGATTAACAGGTGTGGGTTCGTTAGGAAGATTAACAGATGTGGGTTCGTTAGGTGGATTAACAGGTGTGGGTTCGTTAGGAAGATTAGCAGGTGTGGGTTTATGATAAGAAGACATAATAACATGTACTCAAATACATACATCTTCAGGTGTGGGTTTTTCAGGTTTGGTTAGTCATTAGAGATTTAGCCTCCCCCCCCAGCTACTAAACAGTTATATAGGGGAGGGCGTGGAGAGCTGGGGTGCAGTGAGAATCCCAGGGAGTGAACGGGCCAGAGAACCGGGATGGGGTGGGGGATTTTCTCTATTTAGGACGATATTTATGAAACTGTCTCATCTAGGAATAAAAATAAATAAATAAATGAAGTGTGAAATAAATAAATAAATAAATTAATAAATGAATACAATAAACATAGGATAATTTTATGTATAGGAATAAAGAAATGATGTAATTTTATAGATGGAAATAATGAGACGAATGATAATTGGGTAGTTAAGGTGACATTTTAATACAGGTGAAAGAATTTACTTTAATAACAACAATAATATCGGTTACCAAAGACTCTGCTTGAAGCCCTTAACACACACACACACACACACACACGCACACACACACACACACACACACACACACACACACACACACACACACACACACACACACACACACACACACCAACATACGGGCATAAAGGGATGGACAGGACAGTATGGTAGACAGATAATAAAGGATACTGTAGCAGGTTGACAGTAGTGTGGGACAGGTGAGTTAGTTAGTTAGCTGGAGCGGTCAGAGTTTTAGACAGATGGAGATGTCGTATCACTTGTAGACACGAGACGGGGAGGGTGTGTGTGTGTGTGTGTGTGTGTGTGTGTGTTGGAGGGAGTGAGGGGAGGAGGATGAAGGATTGGTATAGAGGAGAAGGAGGGAGGACTAGGGAGTTTAGGGGTCAGGCATTCAGGCAGAGAAGGAGAGAGAAGCAGAGAGAGGGAAGCAAGTAGAGACGGAGGGGGAGCAGGAGGAGAGAAGCAAGAAGGGAGAGAGGGAGGAAGCAAGCAAAGACGGAGGGGGAGCAGGAGGGAGGAAGCAAGAAGGAGAGAGGAGGAAGCAAGCAGGGAGAGACTGAGGGAGGCAGGAGCGGGGTGGTGTTGGCCACTGCCCAACTCTCCGCCAGAATGTTTCCTGCGCGGCCTCTTGATAACTCCTGCACACGACTTTATGGTGGCCAATGCGTCATAGCTCGCCAAATTGGATATTGGCAGTCCTATGTGGCGCGTCCCCAACATTTTCTCCTCCCGGGTCTGATGACTTAGGTAGAAAGTGATGCCTCTTGCTGGGAAAAACGTGGAGGTGTGAGGCAGGTTTATGCTCAACAGCCTATAAAAAATGCAGGTGAGGGGAGGAAAGTACATGGATTACCAATTGTTGGCTGTTTTAAGTTGTGGGGGAAAAAAAACAATAGTTGTTTTATAGACATATTTGTGTGGTGGGTGTGGGTGAAAAGTAGAGGGAAGGTATAATACGTGGGTTAAATTCACCGACTAACCATAAGTAGAGCGAAAGTATAATAGGTGGGTTAAATTCACCAACTAACCTGCAACATTATCCGCCAGATATATTACACCTGTACTACCTTAGTGTTTATCTTTATCTAGTGGACGGGTTTGACGTACACACGTTCATGTCGAGCCCGACACACTCACCTGATGAATCTCAGTCAGGCATGTAACGCACGCCTTCACCTGGGGATAATTATACACCACACGCCCGCCCTCCACCCTCACCTACACCCTCACATACCTCCACCTCACCTACACCCCACACACCCCACCCACCTACAACCCCACACCCCACACCCACCTCACCCACACCCTCACACTCCACCCTCACCCACACCCCTCACACCTCCACCTCACCCACACCTCACATACTCCACCTCACCTACACCCTCACACACCTCCACCTCACCACACCTCACATACCTCCACCCTCACCCACACCCCACATACCTCCACCCCACCTGCACCCTCACATACCCCACCCCACCCACACCCCCTCACATACCTCCACCCCACCCACACCCTCACACACCTCCACCCCACCCACACCCCTCACATACCTCCACCCCACACCTACACCCTCACACACCCACCCCACCTGTACCCCCACACACCCACCCCACCCACACCCCACACACCTCCACCCCACCCACACCCCACACACCTCCACCCCACCTACACCTCACATACCCACCCTCACCCACCCCCATCCCACCCCCACCACACCCTCACACACCTCCACCCCACCTACACCCTCACATACCTCCACCCCCCACCTACACCCCACACACCTCCACCACCTACACCCCACACACCCCCCACCACACACCCCACACACCTCCACCCCACCCACACCCCTCACATACCCACCCCACCCACACCCCCACACACCTCCACCCCACCCACACCCCCACACACCCACCACCCACACCCCACACACCCACCCCACCCACACCCCCACACACCTCCACCCCCACCCACACCCTCACACACCTCCACACCCCACCCACACCCTCACACACCCACCTCACCTACACCCCTCACACACCTCCACCACCTACACCCCTCACACACCTCCACCCCACCTACACCTTCACATACCCACCTCACCTTACACCCCCACACACCTCCACCTCACCTACACTCCACACCTCCCCACCTCCTATTCCCCTCACATACCTCCACCCCTCACCCACACCTTCACACACCCTCCACCCCACCCACACCCCCACACACCCACCCCACCCACACCTCCCACACCTCCACCCCCACCCACACCCCCCCCACACACCCACCCCACCCACACCCCACACACCTCCACCCCACCCACACCCCACACACCTCCACCTCACCCACACCCCCACATACCTCCACCTCACCCACACCCCTCACACACCTCCACCACCCACACCCTCACACACCCACCTCACCTACACTCCCACCTCCACCTCACCTACACCCCACACACCCACCTCACCTACACCTCACATACCTCCACCTCACACACACCCCCACCCTCACCTACACCTCACACACCCACCCCACCCACACCCCACACACCCTCCACCCCTCACCCACACCCCACACACCTCCACCCCACCCACACCCCACACACCTCCACCCCACCCACACCCCTCACATACCCACCTCACCTACACCCCTCACACACCTCCACCCCACCCACACCTTCACATACCCACACCCTCACCCACACCCCTCACACACCCACCCCCACCCACACCCTCACACACCCACCCCACCCACACCCCTCACACCCCTCCACCCCACCTACACCTTCACATACCTCCACCTCACCCACACCTCACACACCTCCACCTCACCCACACCTCACACACTCCACCCACCTACACCTTCACACACCTCCACCTCACCCACACCCTCACACACCTCCACCCCACCCACACCCCCACACACCTCCACCCCACCCACACCATACCCACCCTCACCCACACCCCTCACATACCCCACCCCACCCACACCCCACACACCCACCACCCACACCCCTCACATACCCACCTCACCCACACCACACACCCCACCCCACCCACACCCTCACACACCTCCACCCCACCCACACCCCACATACCTCCACCTCCACCCCACCCACACCCCACACACACCCACCCCACCTACACCCTCACATACCCACCCCTCACACACCTCCACCCTCACCTACACCCTCACACACCTCCACCACCTACACCCTCACCACTCCACTTACTGACAGGAGGAAGATTTAAGGGAAAAGTTAAAGAAATTTTCTTTTTCCTAATGCAACCCATCCCAGCCCAGCCCAGCCCAGCCCATCCCATCCCAGCCCAGCTCAGCCCAGCCCAGCCCACCCCAGCCCAGCCCAGCCCAGCCCAGCCCAGCCCAACCCAACCCATCCCAGCCCTTCCCAGCCCAGCCCAGCCCAGCCTAGCCCAGCCAGCCCAGCCCATCCCAACCCATCCCAGCCTTCCCAGCCCAGCCCAGCCTAACTTAACCCAATCTAATCTAATCTAACCCCAACCCAACCTAACCTAATCTAATCCTAACCTAACCTCACCTCACCTGAATGTGGTGTTGTGTCAAGGGTTCCTTAGCGGCCAGGAGAGTTACTAGCCCCATGAGAACTGGAATGTCAACAAACCTGTCTTTCTTAGAGGGGAAACGTACGTGTGTGTGTGTGTGTGTGTGTGTGTGTGTGTGTGTGTTGTGTGTGTGTGTGTGTGTGTGTGTGTGTGTGTGTGTGTGTGTGTGTGTGTGTTCGTTCACTACACAATTGATAGCATCGCACTGCTCTCTGCTGTCACTGATGCGTCGCCATTTTTCACTCTAAACTGTCATGGCGGATTGTTTACTAGTAGTGACGTCAGGTTGTGTTGGTCTTCTTCCCTTACCTTGTACAGTCTGTCCTGCAACACCTTGTACAGTCTGTCCTGCAACACCTTGTACAGTCTGTCCTGCAACACCTTGTACAGTCTGTCCTGCAACACCTTGTACAGTCTGTCCTGCAACACCTTGTACAGTCTGTCCTGCAATTCTGTACAGTCTGTCCTGCACCACCTTGTACAGTCTGTCCTGCACCTTGTACAGTCTGTCCTGCAACACCTTGTACAGTCTGTCCTGCAACACCTTGTACAGTCTGTCCTGCAACACCTTGTGCAGTCTGTCGTAACACCTTGTAGCGTCCTGCAACACCTTGTACAGTCTGTCCTGCAACACCTTGTACAGTCTGTCCTGCAACACCTTGTACAGTCTGTCCTGCAACACCTTGTACAGTCTGTCCTGCAACACCTTGTACAGTCTGTCCTGCAACACCTTGTACAGTCTGTCCTGCAACACCTTTGGTACAGTCTGTCCTGCAACACCTTGTACAGTCTGTCCTGCAAACACCTTGTACAGTCTGTCCTGCAACACCTTGTACAGTCTGTCCTGCAACACCTTGTACAGTCTGTCCTGCTAACACCTTGTACAGTCTGTCCTGCAACACCTTGTACAGTCTGTCCTGCAACACCTTGTGCCAGTCTGTCCTGCAACACCTTGTACAGTCTGTCCTGCAACACCTTGTACAGTCTGTCCTGCAACACCTTGTAGGCTGTCCTGAACACCAGCCAGTCTGTCCTGCAACACCTTGTACAGTCTGTCCTGCAACACCTTGTACAGTCTGTCCCAACACCTTGTACAGTCTGTCCTGCAACACCTTGTACAGTCTGTCCTGCAACACCTTGCCAGTCTGTCCTGCAACACCTTGTACAGTCTGTCCTGCAACACTGCAGGCTGTTCTGTCCTGCAACACCTTGTACAGTCTGTCCCACACCTTGTACAGTCTGTCCTGCAACACCTTGTACAGTCCTGACTAGCTACCACCTTGTACAGTCTGTCCTGCAACACCTTGTACAGTCTGTCCTGCAACACCTTGTACAGTCTGTCCTGCAACACCTTGTACAGTCTGTCCTGCAAACACCTGTACAGTCTGTCCTGCAACACCTTGCTAGTCTGTCCTGCACCACCTTTGTACAGTCTGTCCTGCACCACTTGTACAGTCTGTCTGCAACACCTTGTACAGTCTGTCCTGCAACACCTTGTACAGTCTGTCCTGCAACACCTTAGGCAGTCTGTCCTGCAACACCTTGTACAGTCTGTCCCAACACCTTGTACAGTCTGTCCCAACACCTTGTACAGTCTGTCCTGCAACACTTGTACAGTCTGTCCTGCAACACCTTGTACAGTCTGTCCTGCAACACTCAAAGCAGTCTGTCCTGCAACACCTGTACAGTCTGTCCTGCAACACCTTGTACAGTCTGTCCTGCAACCTGTACAGTCTGTCCTGCAACACCTTGTACAGTCTGTCCTGCAACACCTTGTACAGTCTGTCCCAACACCTTGTACAGTCTGTCCTGCAACACCTTGTACAGTCTGTCCTGCAACACCTTGTACAGTCTGGTCCTGCACCACCTTGTACCTAATACTTTAAAAGTGCTTTATTATCTCCTCTCATCAGTTTGGTGTGTTAATGTGTCCAGTTTGTTTAGGGGTGGGTAGGGATGGATAGGCGTGGGTGAGTGGGTAGGGCGTGGGATGGATGGGTTGTGGGGATGATAGGCGTGGGGTGAGTGGGTAGGGCGTGGATGGATGGGTGGTAGGTGGGTTATTAGAAGTGGATGGTTCCAGGATTCATCCCAGATCTCAATATATTTTTTTACATATTATAACCAAATTTAATAAAGGGGTTACCCTGTAGTGAAGTTAAACCCATATGATTTGGGGATTAAAAGGTCAAAGGTCATAGGTCAAAGGTCAGGGTAAATTTTAGGACCTTTTAGGGAAATGATTTCTTCACCTTAAACCCCAAAAATCAGCCTTGGATATTTTTTTATTTTTAATTTTGGTTGGAAGGATTATGCTGGCCTTGATTTTGTTAGGTTGGGTTGGTTAGGTTAGGTTAGGTTAGGTTATCTTGGGTGGTTAATCTTCAGGTGATTTATATTTTGTATTTTGTTAATTATAATAAATGAGTATCCTAGCCATATGAGATGTACAGAAGGTTACAAGAGAGACTGTACTTCCACGTTACAGAACTACAGTTGAGAGAGATTCATACATTTGACCTTGTTTTAGTACTCATAAGGTCAAAAGGTCAAGGTCACAATAACAGGTCAAGGGGGGGCGCCATTACACTGATGACTTTAGTTTTGTTATAATATATACCTGGGAGCAATATGTGTGTGTGTGTGTGTGTGTGTGTGTGTGTGTGTGTGTGTGTGTGTGTGTGTGTGTGTGTGTGTGTGTGTGTGTGTGTGTTTGTTTAGAGACTGGTTGGTCAATATCATTGGGAAAAATTGCAGTTCTCTCCATACCAATTGGAACAGTATATTGAGTCAATTATTGTGTGTCACTGAAGCTACAACTCTTTTTCATGAGGTCGATTTTATTTATTACATTGGTTAATAAAATGTTCAACTTCAATACGAATTATAATGATGTGTATTCTGGTTGTGTTGTGTCGTGTTGTGTCGTGTTGTGTCGTGTCGTGTTGTGTTGTGTTGTGTTGTGTTGTGCTCTGCTGTATCGTGTTGTGTTGTGTTGAATAAGATATGTGAATTTTGCATTGAATTTGATATCAACAGGTAATAGCGTAGGTGAATGAGGTTTGAATGTTCTTTTGTAATGCATATATTCTGAACTAAGGCTGAAATACTGTGTTACAATACTCTTTCTTGTGTATAGCAATTTACTGTACCTGTATTTGTATATACCTGTATTTGTATCTGTACCTATAATTAGAACTACCTGTAATTATCTATCTCATTAGTGTACCTGTAATTTCCATTGTACCTGTATTCCTAATCGTACCTCTACTTGGCTTACCTGTAACGCTGTACCTGGTCCTGTACTTGAACTTTTACATTTAATTATACCTGAAACTAATTACATATCTACCTGTACTTATACCTGTAGTGTTGTCTCTAAATAAATGGTCTGATTTTAATTAGGAAGGTTAAGCGCATGTACCTCGCCATATTTAAAGGTGGAGGCAGTTACCTGTTGAAGGCTGATAGCTCGCCACCACGCTCACCTGTTAAAGGTATAATAACTCAGCCGCTCATTGGTCTAAATATAGGGGTAGTCGGCTCACCTGTTGTTTACCTGCTGAACTAATTAACAGTGTAAGCTTCTCCTTGGGTAGAGTAATTGGAGATATTAACATTGTTAGTTTCACCGTGTAAAGTAAGGTGGGGTTATTAACGTTGGCAGCCGCGGGTATCTAACAGTGCTTGTGTGTGTGTGTGTGTGTGTGTGTGTGTGTGTGTAAAGTAATTTAAGTAATTGCCAGTGTTTTCTTCTCTGCGTATAGTTACTTTCGTACTTAATCTCCCTAATTTCTCCCTTAGAGAGTAACTTAAGTCTGTAATCTCACTCCCTTAATTGTGTAATACTTGGTCATTCCGATTACACGTCTAAATGTATATATATATATATTTGTATATTTTTAACTCCCCAAGTGTAATATAGTCAAAATTCTTTATAATATAGCGGTAAGTAGCAAGACTATGGCACTGTCGGCCTTTCTGACAGAGACAAAATAACAACGAAAAAACACTGGAAGGAAATGCAGCTTGTGATGGTAGACTGAACTATATATAAAGACAAACACGAGAGGTCAAAGGTCAATGGCCGGCACTCACTCTCCTCACATGATTGGGCCACATGAGGCACCTTTTGACCCCAGCTCAGGTGACCCATGTGGGAAAATGAGACCAGGTTGATGTTTTACCTGTGTGAGGTGTCTTGTCTGGCTTCCTCTGCTAAATACTCGCAGTGCGAGTACATGGTTCACTTGAATGATCCACCTACTCTACTTTGGGGGTGGTGAGGTTTTGGTTGATTAGTATTGGGTTTGGTTGGTAGTGTTAGGTTAGTTGGTGGTGTTAGTGTTGGTTGGTTGTTAGTGTTATTGGGGTGGTGTTAGTGTTAGGTTTGGTTGGGTGTGTTGGAGTGTTAGGTTTGGTTGATTAGTGTTGGGTTTGTTGGGTAGTGTTAGTTGGTTTTTTGTGATTAGTGTTAGGTTTGGTTGGATTAGTGTTAGGTTTGGTGAAGTTTAGGTTGTTGGATGTTTAGGTTGTGGTTAGTGTTAGGTTGGACTGGGTTGGTGTGATGTCCATTCTTCTGCCTCTCCTCCTGCTCTAAACCCACTCTGCCTCTCACGCCCTCTATCTTTCCCTACTTTTCTCTCACGTCTACACTGTCTCTCCGCCACTTCCTCACGTCTACCTGTCTCTCACGCCCACTCTGCCTCTCACGCCTTTACCTCTGACGTCTACTGTCTCTCACGCCCTTACCTCTGTCTACACTGTCTCTCACGCCTCTGCCTCTCACGCCCACTTTACCTCTGACGTCTACACTGTCTCTCGCCCACTTTACCTCCCGTCTACACTGTCTCCTTCTCTGCCCCTCCCACGCCCCACTTGTTTACCTGTTTACAGATATATTCAACCTTTAGATGTTTCCTTAAGAGAATAAGATGTTTTGTGTTATTTATGAAGAGTTATAAGTGAAGACCCGCAGAGGTCGTCTCCCAACCCTGAGATAGTGACAAATTTACGGGCACACCTGAGTGATGTTTGACCCTCTGAGGCCCCCCTGCCCAAGTAACCTCAGCGACGGCTCTGTCCAAGTGACCTCAGCGACGGCTCTGCCCAAGTGACCTCAGCGACGGCTCTGTCCAGTGACCTCACCGACGGCTCTGTCCATTGACCTCAGCGACGGCTCTGTCCGTGACCTCAGCGACAGCTCTGCCCAATGACCTCAGCGACAGCTCCCAAGTGACCTCAGCGACAGCTCTGTCCAATGACCTCAGCGACGGCTCTGCCCAAGTGACCTCAGCGACGGCTCTGCAAGTGACCTCAGCGACGGCTCTACCAAGTGACCTCAGCGACGGCCAGTATTATGCATTAAATCCAAAATATGTCAACTCGTGACCTTCGACCCCGAGGCCCGGCCCAGGTGACCTCATCGTTGATCACTGATAGGCAAACCGGATCACTGAAGTCTCACCCCATGCGCCAAAGATTAACCATCCTAACAACCTAACCTATCCCAAACGTAGCCTAATAATCGATGTAAATAGGCGCTAGTTTATATTAGTGTTGGGTTGGGTTATTAAGTTAGTTAGTTTAAAGTTGGTTGAGTGTTAGGTCAGTTGAGTGTTATGTTGGTTAGTGTTGCGTTAGTGTTAGGTTAGGTTTGGTTAGGTTAGGTAAGTTAGGTTAAGTTGGTGGTTGAATTTAAGGTTAGTTTAGTGTTAGGTCAGTTGAGTGTTATGTTAGTTGAGTGTTACGTTAGTGTTGAGGTTAGGTTTGGTTAGGTTGGGTTGGGTTTGGTTAGGTTAGTTTAAGGTTGGTTTGGTGTTAGGTCAGTTGAGTGTTATGTTGGTTGAGTGTTACGTTAGTGTTAGGTTAGGTTTTGGTTGGTTAGGTTAGGTTAGTTAGGTTGGTTTAAGGTTGGTTAGTGTTAGGTCAGTTGAGTGTTATGTTAGTTGAGTGTTACGTTAGTGTTAGGTTGGGTTTGGTTAGGTTAGGTTGGGTTAAGTTAGGTTGGTTTAAGGTTAGTTGAGTGTTGGGTCAGTTGGTGTTATGTTGGTTGGTACGTTAATGTTGGGTTAGGTTTGGTTGGGTTGGGTTAGGTTAGGTTGAGTTGGTTTAAGGTTAGTTGGTGTTAGGTCAGTTGGTGGTTATGTTAGTTGAGTGTTACGTTGGTGTTAGGTTAGGTTTGGTTGGGTTAGGTTGGGTTAGGTTAGGTTAGTTTAGGTTGGTTTAGTGTTGGGTCCGTTGGGTGTTATGTTGGTTGGAGTGTTACGTTAGTGTTAGGTTAGGTTTGGTTGGGTTAGGTTGGGTTAAGTTAGGTTAGTTTAAGGTTAGTTTAGTGTTAGGTCAGTTGGTGTTATGTTGGTTGAGTGTTACGTTAGTGTTAGGTTAGGTTTGGTTAGGTTTGGAGTTGGGTTGATTAGGTTGGTTTAGTTAGTTTAGTGTTAGGTCAGTTGAGTGTTATGTTGGTTGAGTGTTACGTTGAGTGTTAGGTTAGGTTTGGTTAGGTTAGGTTAGGTTAGGTTAGGTTAGTTTTAAGGTTGGTGTTAGGTCAGTTGAGTGTTATGTTAGTTGAGTGTTACGTTAGTGTTAGGTTAGGTTAGGTTAGGTTTGGTTAGGTTAGGTTAGGTTAGGTTAGGTTTGGTTATGTCACATAAGAACATAATAATGGAGGAAACTGCAGCGGGTCTATTAGCCCTTACTGGGGCGTCCATTACACCCAACCCCTATGGCTCATATATCCACCCAACCTATGTTTGAAGCTACCCATCGTGTTCAAGTTAATGATGATATTTGGTAACGTGTTCCACTCAACAGTATTCCCACCAATGGTTGGATCTTCTTCAGGTGACCCTACGAACATATCAATGTTGTCCCTGGATAAAGTTACATGGACAAAGTCTCAGATAAACCACTCACACACGATTCTTTACATATTTGTAGGAACTCATGGTGACCTTCGACCCCCCAAAGGCCCAGCCCAGGTGACCTCAAGCGGTGGTCAAGGGAAAGAATGTCATATATGTCCTCCTCGAGGCCCTGGGCAAGAAGCGGGAGTCCTGTGAGGGCTGGTGTGTGTGTGTGTGTGTGTGTGTGTGTGTGTGTGTGTGTGTGTGTGTGTGTGTGTGTGTGCGCGCGCTTTTATTCTTATGTGTATATTTGAGCGAGTGTTTGCATGTGTTTTGGGCGTTTAGAGAGAGAGACAGAGAGAGAGAACAACAGCATAAACTCTCTCTCTCTCTCTCTCTCTCTCTCTCTCTCTCTCTCTCTCTCTCTCTCTCTCTCTCTCTCTCTCTCTCTCTCTCCATTTGTTAACTCATATACAGGCCAAGCAGAACTAGAGAGACAGCCTTATGTGTCTGGTACGCCTACAGTAGCTCCGTCATGCACTGTTAGGATGCAAATGAAGAAGGAAAAATATCCGAGTAACAACATCAGTCAGGAGTTAATTTATTTATATAGGAATTTATTATGTATTTTTTCGTATTTTTATTTTAGGTATTGTGGGTTTTCTTTCTTTCTTTGTCTTTCTTTCTTTCTTTCTTTCTTTCTTTCTCCCATGATCTTAGTGGTATAAGCTGGCAACAATGTGACTCAGAAACTCTAGATGGCAATACTGGTAACTCAAAGACTGGCAACACTGTTAACTGGGGCTGGGATTGGCAGCACTGTTATAACGGCCGGAGCCATGATGTGACGTCATAAGTATCGCTTGTCTAGCTAATTCAGTTAATTGCTCTCTCTCTCTCTCTCTCTCTCTCTCTCTCTCTCTCTCATTTCAGCGGTCTCTTCCTCCCTCTCTCTCTCTCTCTCTCTTCCTCTTTCCGTCTCTTTCCCCTCCCTGTTCCCTCTTTCCCTTTCATGCCTGTCTACTAATTTCTCGGTTATCTCTCCCTTCTCTATCTCCGGTTGTCAGCTTCTCTTTTCCTCTCTCCTTCCTCCTTCTCTCCCTTCTCTCCTTCCTCCTTCTCTCTCTCCTCCCTCTCCTTCCCTCCTCTCCTTCCTCCCTCTCCTTCCCTCTCTCCTCCTCCCCCCTCTCTCCTTCCCTCTCCTTCCCCTCCTCTCCTCCCTCTCCTCTCTTCTTCTCTCTTCTCTCTTTCCTTCTCTCTCTCCTTCCCTCCTCCTTCCTCCTTTCCTCCTCCTTCCCTCTCCTCCCTCCCTCCCTCCCCTCTCCCCCTCTCTCTCCCTTCCCTCTCCTTCCTCCCCCTCCTCTCTCCCCTTCCTTCCCTCTCTCCTTCCCTCTCTCCCTTCCCTCCTCTTCTCCCTCTCTCCCTCTCCCCTCCCTCCCCTCCCCTCCCTCCCTCCCTCCCTCTCCTTCCCTCCCTCTCTCTCTCCTTCCCCTCCCTCCTCCTCCTTCCTCCCTCCTTCCCTCTCTCCTCTCCCTCTCTCCTTCCTTCCTCCCTCCTTCCCTCCCCTCCCTCCCCTCCCTCCCCTCCCTCCTCCCCTCTCCCTTCCCTCCCTCCTCTCCTCCTTCCCTCCCCTCCCCTCCCTCCTTCCTCCCCTCCTTCCTTCCCTCTCTCCTTCCCTCCCTCCTTCCCCTCTCTCCCTCCTCCTTCCCTTCCCTCTCTCCCTCCCCTCTCCCTCCCCTCCCTCCCTTCCCTCCCTCCCTCCCTCCCTCCTCCCTCCTCTCTCATTCCCTCCCTCCCTCCCCTCCCTCCCTCCTCCCTCTCTCTCCTCCTTCCCTCCCTCTCTCCTTCCCTCCCTCCCTCCCTCCCTCTCTCTCCCTCCCTCCCTCCCTCCTCCTCCCCTCCCTCCTCCTCTCTCCTTCCCTCCCTCCTTCGTCCTTCCTGCTGCAGCCATCTGCCTTACCGCCTCTGTCCTGTCAGATATCTCGTAATTCTGCAAGTGACATCGACTTGAGAGGTTGAGGGTGGGGGTGATGGGGATGAGTGGGGTGATGGGGAGGTAGTGAGGTGATGGGGAGGGTAGTGAGAGATGGTTGAAATGTCTAGTGGGTGAATGGGGAGGCTGTTGAGGAATGGCGGGTGGTGGGGAGATGAAGATAACTTAGGGAGGGATGGTGGGGAGGATGGTGAGGTGGCAGGCAGTTAAAGGTGGAATAATGGGGAATATCAAGTCATATTCTCCCTGGGCTCTCGTGTAAATAATTCATGTTGTGAGAAGAATGGACGTGGTTCTGTTATGGTGATATTGATCCTCTGTCGTGGTTCTGTCCGTGGTTCTGTCGTGGTTCTGTTCGTTCGTATGTCTGTCCGTTGTTATATTCATCTGTTCGTCTGTCCGTCCGTTCGACCGTACGTTGTTCAGCCACCGACTTTTAACTGGTACACTGAAATAAAATATACTGTTAGTGTATATGTTTGGGGGTAGTGAACAAGCTGAGACATGACGTGAACATTCTAACAAACTCGTCTCTATACTTGGTGTACTGATAACGCTATTGAACATTGAACATCCTAACAAACTCGTGTCTATACTGGTGTACTGATAACGCTATTGAACATTGAACATCTAAAACTCTGTCTATACTGGTATGATAACGCTATTGAACATCCTGACAACGTGTTCACTGGTGTTTCAGTAAGACTTGATGAACATGGGTTGTTCATTGTCTGAGAGGAGGGCGAGAACAATGTAAGCAAGGCTGTTCATTGGTGGGTGGGTGGGGTGGAGTAGATGGATGTTCACTTATGGTGGGTGGGTGGGTGGAGTGGATTTGATGTCGGTAATCATTGGTGCATGGGTTGGATTTCATGTGGGTGGGTGGGCTGGCTGGCTGGTGGGCTGGAAGGTGGGTCTCACTTATCATTAGTGGGTGGGCTGTGAGGTGGGTTTAATGTACACTGATCATTAGTACGTGGGTGCAGGACTAGATGTCATTGATCATTAGAGGTGGGCTGGTGGAGTGGGTGGGTGAGTGGATGGTGAGCATGATGTACACCCTTTTAGTGTTGGTTGGCTGTGGCAGAGGGGCCGGTTCTGGGGTGCCTACCTGATGTATGGTGACAACTACCCAATTCAACTCGAAACGGATGCTTTAACGACCGATAAATCCTGAAAGCCAGACCTTCAGGATGGTGGGGCTTCTCGATCCTTGATAGCCTGATCGATGGCCAGGTGAAGGATGAGGGGTGGCTGGTGTGGAGGATGAGGTGTGGGGAAGATGAGGTGGCTGGTGTGGAGGATGAGGGGTGGCTGGTGTGGAGGATGAGAGGAGGGTGAAGTGTAGGTGGAGGATGAGGGTGGCTGGTGTGGAGGATGAGGGGTGGCTGGTGTGGAGGGATGAGGGGTGGCTGGTGTGGAGGATGAGGGGTGGCTGGTGTGGAGGGATGAGGGTGTAGGGGAGGATGAGGGGGTAATGGTCATTATGTCCTGCTCGGGTTGGAATCTCTCTCTCTCTCTCTCTCTCTCTCTCTCTCTCTCTCTCTCTCGCAGAATGGAGGAAACTGCAGCGGGCCTTTTGACCCATACCGGGCAGTCCCGTTTATACCCAACCCCTATTGCTCATATAAGTAGGTAGTAGGCAGCTATCAAACAGGGAGGTACTACCGCCTGGGAAGATATTGGAAGCATAATGTGTAGTCTAATGGTAGACCCTGCTGCCATATGTGACCAAGTCCCAGGTTGCTTATCTGTCTTTCTGCCTCATTTACACACAATTGCTGGGTCTCAATTGTTTTTCTTACTATTGACAAGACAATATACTGTACATATAGCGTTTCTAACTAATGATTATTATTATTTTTTCTTTATTATCATTATTACAGTGTTGTTATTATTATTATTATTGTTATTATTATTATTATTGTTATTATTTTTTTATTTTACTTTTTATTATAAATTTTATTTACTATGAAGTACTATTATTATTATTAAATTTTATTTAGACTGATGTGGAGTCAGTGACCTGTGCGGTGGGGCTAATCCTTAAAAAAAAAAAAAAAAGTTTGAAGCTATCCAGCATATTCGGGTTAATGATGATATTTGGTAACTTGTTCCACTCATCCACTACTCTGTTTCCAAACCAGTGTTTACCTATTTCACGCCGAAATCTAAATTTGTCTAACTTAAAACCATTGTTACGAGTTCTCTCCTGGTTGGATAGTTTGAGTACCTTTGTAATGTCCCCTTTGTTTAGCCCTGACTTCCATTTATACACCTCTATCAGGTCGCCCCTCACTCTACGTCTCTCAAGGGAGTGCAAATTAAGATGCTTTAACCTGTCTCTGTACTCAAGGTTCCTAATGCCCGGGATTAGTCTTGTCATTCTCCTCTGGATTCTTTCCAGGAAAGTTTAGTTCCCGCCCTCCATTCTTTAAACCCATATCTTAGAGAGAGAGAGAGAGAGAGAGAGAGAGAGAGAGAGAGAGAGAGAGAGAGAGCTTCCTCCCTCTCTCCCTTATCTTGGAGGGAGGGAGACAGGCAGGCAGGCAACGAGGGTCGGCCATAACAATACCTGGACTCTGGTATGCAAATTACAGGTATTGGCGTCACCCTGACCAAGGTCTCGTTGGGTGTACACAAAGGATCTGTACATTGGTTAGGTTAGGTTAGGTTACGTCATGATAGGTTAGATTTAGTTGGTTGGTTAGGTTAGGTTAATTGAGATTATCATTAGGTTTGGTTAAATTGGTCAGGTCAGGTCAGTTCAGGTTAGATTAAGTTGGTTAGGTTAGGTTGGGTTAGCAATAGGGTGGTTAATCTTCAGGTGAAATAAGCTAACGTGTTTAATTACCGTAAGGACATGATATATATAACATGGGTAACTAAAGGCAACATTTAACAGTCATAAACCATCCACATGTAATATTAAACCCCACAAATAACGCTACAGAGATTGTCAAGTATCGAGGAAACATGACCTCTGTATGTATGTATGGCGACCTGTGGTGTAATGGCCAGCATGCTCGCCTCGCAAGCTAGCGGACCCGGGTTTGATCCCCGGGCATGCATAATGGTTACCCCTCGTGTGTAACGGAAGGCTGAAAATATACAGTTACATAATTGGGGATTGGGCCACGATTTTGTTTACAAATAATATGCAAGTAACATACTACAGGGCATTTCAACATAGTAACAGTGCAAAAAGGTAAGATTGACTGGGAGTGAATACACTGGTTGATTACGGGTTGATAATGTTTACAATGGTTGGGACTGGGCTGTTCTTACAGCTATCAGTTCGTGCTCGTTTGGGCTGGATGCGGTTGTGGTGGCGAACAGCAAATCGTGGACGAGGGATCTCGGGTGGTAGTAGGAGCTGGTGTCGAGGATGATACAGAAGCTTCTCACCAAATTTGCAGATGAGGTCGTGGTGATGGTCAGTGAGAGCCGAGAGGGTCAGTGTGTTGAGCGCTTCTTGATGTGTGGAGTAGGAAGGGGAGAGAATAATCTTGTATGCCCTCTTTTGTATGTATGTATGTATGCATGTATGTATGCATGCATGTATGTATGCATGCATGTATGTATGTATGTGTGTCAGTGCAGCAGCTAGCGGATCAAAGGTTAGTGATCATAAGGACGTAAGTTATATAGTTAGCTTTGATGTCTCGCCTTTGTCCCCCAAAGTTACACGCTGGACGGCTGTATATCTGTCAACCCTTTGTTATTATTTGGTCCAGGTCACTCACAGGTCAGGTAAGGTCAAGTAGGATGGTGGCTGTGGGTTTATTATTATTGTATGTATACTGTATGTACATCAGGGATACATAATGCTTATAGATACGTCAGTCCTGTTTTTTGATGTGAAGGCAACTGAACGCTGTGATCTGTTGTTCTTCCAACTCCCAGCACAGTTCTCTGAGAGTTATGTACCCTTAGTCACAGTTCAAAGTCACAGGTCAGTCACAGGTCACTTACAGGTCATTTACAGGTCACAGGTTCAATAACTCTTTTGACCTGCCTTTGAACTCTAGGCTCCGCTGAGTATATGATAGATACGAGAAGTAATTTCATGAATCGGATAGAATTACGTTTGTGGGTTGAGATTGCTAAGTATGGGTTCAGATTATGAAGTATGGGTTCAGATTACGAAGTATGGGTTCAGATTACGAAGTATGGGTTCAGATTACGAAGTATGGGTTCACATTACGAAGTATGGGTTCACATTACGAAGTATGGGTTCAGATTACGAGGTATGGGTTCAGATTACGAAATATGGGTTCAGATTACGAGGTATGGGTTCAGATTACGAGGTATGGGTTCAGATTACGAGGTATGGGTTCAGATTACGAAGTATGGGTTCACATTACGAAATATGGGTTCAGATTGCGAAGTATGGGTTCACATTACGTATTATGGGGTCAGATATGAAGAAAAAAAAAAACCTAGCCTAGCCAGCTCTCACCTCACCTCACCTAGCTAAGGGTTTTAAGGGAAAGGATCAAAGCAGATTCAACACCGTAACCTCACCTCACCTAGATAAGGGTTTTAGGGGGGGAGGATCACAGTAGCGTAGTCGGCCTAAAAGCTTCCAACTGAATATCACATGACAACATATTTTTTACACGAGAGGGCAACAACTACAGGTCGACCACACTGACCAACCCAAACGTTTCCATCTGTGAAATATTTACGAGTCTGTCCCACGGTGGCTGTCAGTCTTCCTCGCCGTCTGTCTGTCTGTCTGTCTGTGTCTGTCTGTCTGTTTGTTTGTCTGTCTGTCTGTCTGTCTGTCTGTGTCTGTCTGTCTGTCTGTCAATCACATTAATTCACTCACCCAGTCACTCACACATTCTCTCTCTCTCTCTCTCTCTCTCTCTCTCTCTCTCTCTCTCTCTCTCTCTCTCTAAATATGTGTATCCGCAGCTTATGTAAATTTGGTTAGGTTAGGTTAAGAGAGGTTGGGTTAGGTTAGGTTAGGTTAGGTTAGGTTAAGAAAGGTTGGCTTGGATTAAGGTAGGTAGGGTTATTTTAAGTTAAGATAGTTTAGATTAGGTTGAGAAAGGTTAAAAACAGGTTAGGATAGGTTAGGTTAGGTTAGGTTAGGTTAGGTTGGGTTAGGTTAGGTTAGGTTAGGTTAAGAAAGGTTGGCTTGGATTAAGGTAGGTAGAGTTATTTTAAGTTAAGATAGTTTAGATTAGGTTGAGAAAGGTTAAAAATAGGTCAGGTTAAGCTAGGTTACTGTGATTCCTCATAAGGTCAAATAAATTGGGGTGGCTAATCTTCAGCTGTGACTGTTTACCTGAGCAGTATGTGGGGGGGGGGGTGAAAGGTCAAAGGTTAAGGTCACAATTCCCCATAAAAGTTGATTCCCGGCGGTAGTCTGCGTCTCCTCTGTGACCTGTTATCATGGCTTGTTATTTTTTCTTTATCGAGATTTTGTTCATTATTCCTCTTCTACGTTTATCATGGCTTTTTATTCTCTTCATTATTCCTCTCCTACGTCTGTTATCATGTTTTCATTTGTCTTCTTTATCGAGATTTTGTTCATTATTCCTCTTCTACGTTTATCATGGCTTTTTATTCTCTTCATTATTCCTCTCCTACGTCTGTTATCATGTTTTCATTTGTCTTCTTTATCTTTTGTTCATTATTCCTCTTCTACGTTTATCATGGCTTTTATTTCTTCATTATTCCTCTCCTACGTCTGTTATCATGTTTTCATTTCTCTTCTTTATCAGATTTGTTCATTATTCCTCTCCTACGTCTGTTATCATGTTTTCATTTGTCTTCTTTATCGAGATTTTGTTCATTATTCCTCTCCTACGTTAATAAGCCGTGGATGGGGAGGTGTTTGGTAGGTAATCGTGAGGTGAAATAAATTGGGGGGTGGGGGGCTGATGTTCATGTGGTCCCGTCACTTCTTGTTATTTGGGTATAATTTACAGGTATAATTGATCTTGGTATAATTTACAGGTATAATTGATCTTGGTATAATTTACGGGTATAATTGATCTTGGTATAATTTACGGGTATAATTGATCTTGGTATAATTTACGGGTATAATTGATCTTGGTATAATTTACGGGTATAATTGATCTTGGTATAATTTACGGGTATAATTGATCTTGGTATAATTTACAGGTATAATTGACCTTGGTATAATTTACGGGTATAATTGATCTTGGTATAATTTACGGGTATAATTGATTCTGGTATAATTTACGAGTATAATTGATCTGGTATAATTTACAGGTATAATTGATTCTGGTATAATTTACGAGTATAATTGACCTTCATGTGGTCCATTAATTCGTGTTTCTGGTATAATTTATGTTGTTTATTGCCTCTTCGTCTGTGTTCTCAGGACACAGTGCCTGGGATGAGGAGGAGAGGTGGGGTTATCCTCAAGGGTGAGAGTCGTGTTATCTATGTCGTGGCTTTCCTGCCTCCAATTTGTTATCTTGGAGTGAATCTGCTTTATCTTTGGTATCATTACTCTCTCTCTCTCTCTCTCTCTCTCTCTCTCTGTCTCTCTCTCTCTCTCTCCTCTCTCTCTCTCTCTCTCTCCTCTCATATTGTGCACCTGGAAGACCGAGGCGTCAGGTAAGAATCTTTAAGTGGGAAGGGTGTTCAGGTGGGAGGCTTCTCTCGGGGGGGGGGGTGGTGGGGAGGGGGTGGTGGGGAGGGGGTAGAAAAGGGAGGGTGAATAAAACATAAAAAAATATATATAAAAATAATTAGATGGTATTCGTCAACACAGGGGATTAATTAATGGCATTTCTTACATAACCCGTAATTAGTTGGTTGTTATGGGGGAGGGAGGGGACGTTTTGGGTAATGGTGGGGGAGGGTGAAATGATGGTGAGGTGTGTATTATGTTATGTCTGTCTGTCTGTCTGTCTACCTGTCTATATCCATCTATCTACCTGTCTGTCTGTCTATATCCATCTATCTACCTGTCTGTCTGTCTATATCCATCTATCTACCTGTCTGTCTGTCTATATATCCATCTATCTACCTGTCTGTCTGTCTATATATCCATCTATCTACCTGTCTGTCTGTCTATATATCCATCTATCTACCTGTCTGTCTGTCTATATCCATCTATCTACCTGTCTGTCTGTCTATATCCATCTATTCACCTGTCTGTCTGTCTATATCCATCTATCTACCTGTCTGTCTGTCTATATCCATCTATCTACCTGCCTGTCTGTCTATATCCATCTATCTACCTGTCTGTCTGTCTATATCCATCTATCTACCTGTCTGTCTGTCTATATCCATCTATCTACCTGTCTGTCTGTCTATATATCCACTATCTACCTGTCTGTCTGTCTATATCCATCTATCTGTCTGTCTGTCTGTCTATATCCATCTATCTACCTGTCTGTCTGTCTATATCCATCTATCTACCTGTCTGTCTGTCTATATCCATCTATCTACCTGTCTGTCTGTCTATATCCATCTATCTACCTGTCTGTCTGTCTATATCCATCTATCTACCTGTCTGTCTGTCTATATATCCATCTATCTACCTGTCTGCTCTGTCATATCCATCTATCTACCTGTCTGTTTGTCTATATCCATCTATCTACCTGCCTGTCTGTATATCCATCTATCTACCTGTCTGTCTGTCTATATCCACCTATCTACCTGTCTGTCTGTCTGTCTATCTACCTGTCTGTCTGTCTATATCCATCTATCTACCTGTCTGTCTGTCTATATCCATCTATCTACCTGCCTGTCTGTCTATATCCATCTATCTACCTGTCTGTCTGTCTATATCCATCTATCTACCTGTCTGTCTGTCTGTCTATCTACTGTCTGTCTGTCTATATCCATCTATATCTACCTGTCTGTCTGTCTATATCCATCTATCTACCTGTCTGTCTGTCTATATCCATCTATCTACCTGTCTGTCTGTCTATATCCATCTATCTACCTGTCTGTCTGTCTATATCCATCTATCTACCTGTCTGTCTGTCTTATATCCATCTATCTACTGACTGGTCTATATCCATCTATCTACCTGTCTGTCTGTCTATATCCATCTATCTACCTGTCTGTCTGTCTATATATCCATCTATCTACCTGTCTGTCTGTTCATATCCATCTATCTACCTGTCTGTCTGTCTATATCCATCTATCTACCTGTCTGTCTGTCTATATCCATCTATCTACCTGCCTGTCTGTCTATATCCATCTATCTACCTGCCTGCTGTCTGTCATATCCATCTATCTACCTGTCTGTCTGTCTATATCCATCTATCTACCTGTCTCTGTCTATATCCATCTATCTACCTGTCTGTCTGTCTATATATCCATCTATCTACCTGTCTGTCTGTCTATATCCATCTATCTACCTGTCTGTCTGTCATATCCATCTATCTACCTGCTCGTCTGTCTATATCCATCTATCTACCTGTCTGTCTGTCTATATCCATCTATCTACCTGTCTGTCTGTCTGTCTATCTACTCCGTCTGTCTGTCTATATCCATCTATCTACCTGTCTGTCTGTCTATATCCATCTATCTACCTGCTCTGTTTGTCTATATCCATCTATCTACCTGTTTGTCTGTCTATATCCATCTATCTACCTGTCTGTCTGTCTGTCTATCTACCGTCTGTCTGTCTATATCCATCTATCTACCTGTCTGTCTGTCTATATCCATCTATCTACCTGTCTGTCTGTCTATATCCATCTATCTACCTGTTTGTCTGTCTGTCTATCTACCTGTCTGTCTGTCTATATCCATCTATCTACCTGTCTGCTTCTGTCTGTCTACTGTCTGTCTGTCTTATCCATCTATCTACCTGTCGTCTGTCTATATCCATCTATCTACCTGTCGTCTGTCTATATCCATCTATCTACCTGTCTGTCTGTCTATATATCCATCTATCTACCTGTCTGTCTGTCTATATCCATCTATCTACCTGTCTGTCTGTCATATCCATCTATCTACCTGTCTGTCTGTCTGTCTATATCCATCTATCTACCTGTCTGTCTGTCTATATCCATCTATTCACTCGTCTGTCTGTCTATATATCTATCACCTGTCTGTCTGTCTATATCCATCTATCTACCTGTCTGTCTGTCTATATCCATCTATCTACCTGTCTGTCTGTCTATATCCATCTATCTACCTGTCTGTCTGTCTGTCTATCCATCTATCTACCTGTCTGTCTGTCATTTATTATCCCTGTTCGTCTGTCTATATCCATCTATCTACCTGTCTGTCTGTCTATATCCATCTATCTACCTGTCTGTCTGTCTATATCCATCTATCTACCTGTCTGTCTATATCCATCTATCTACCTGTTGTCTGTCTATATCCATCTATCTACCATTCGTCTGTCTATATCCATCTATCTACCTGTCTGTCTGTCTGTCTATATCCATCTATCTACCTGTCTGTCTG